>NW_027418552.1:0-57050 GCF_009905375.1 Apium graveolens | reverse complement strand
CTGCCAAGACTGAAATTCTCAACAAGATTGCCAATATAAGGAAAACTTGGAGGGAGCTCAATGCTTTACCCAGGACTTTACTCATTCAAGAAAGGGGAATTACAATTCACAAATCACCTCATTGGTTGATGGAATTTAGAGATGATAAAGGAGTCAGAAGATTTTTCAGACTTGAAGACCAACTCAAGATTGCCAGCAATGAAACTCTCAAGGAAATGCAATCTAAGTTGGATATCAGTGTTGAAGATGAAGCTGAATTCTTCAGACAACTCCAACTCCAAATTGAGGAAAATGACAAAGGGCTAGGAAAGAAAACCAGGGAACAAAGAAGAAAAAGATGATTTGCTCAGGCTAAAGGAGTATCCTTGGAAATACTGTAAATCTTCAATTTCCTCCTAGTACATACATTTTTGCAGCATTTTCAAATTTCTACTTAGTTTCAATTCATATATCTGTTAAGTGTTTTGTTATCATCAAGTTAACCCTGAATTTATGCCTACAATTCTTATAGACATAAATAGGGGGAGATTGTTAGGAATACATGTGCACTAGTTTGATGATATGTTTAACAAAACACTTAAGTAGAAATTCAGTGTCTGTAGCCTCAACGGATAAGACCACTTTGGCTATCCGTTGATGGTGTAGCTTTACTTAGAAATAAGTCTAGTGTTGTAGCATATTTCAGTCTCTGTATTTAAGATGTAATTCTTAGAAGTTGAGAGAAACTATGAGTCATGTTGACTACTAGAAGATATGCAGATAGGAAGGCCAATTGTAAATATTTCATACCTTGTAATTTTGTATAAATGAAGTGGTATCAACGGATGACTTAAAGACCTTCAACGGATGAGAAGCTAAGCTTCAACGGATGTATCTAAAGCTTCAACGGATAACATCCTTCAACGGATGAGTGCATCAACGGATGAAAGCTTCAACGGATGTTCTGTTGATTAACCGTTGATAAGTGGTAGTTGTACCTACAAACAGAGGCACGTGGGTGAACTGAGATAACTGAAATGTGGCAGCCTAATTTCAGGAACATCAGAAAAAGCAGCCGTTCTACTCTAGTATAAAGAGACATTAAGTCAACAAAGTACTGGAGTGAACTGGAGAAGAAACAAGTGGAGATCTTACTTTATTATTTTATATATCCTTGTCTTCACTTGTAAACTTGGTAATATATAAACCAAGTAGTAGCTAGTAATTAGATAAGAATTTTTCCAGAGCTGTTTAGAAAAATCTTGAGAGAAAAATTATCTAGTTTGTACTAGGATGCAGCTGTGATCAAATTCTTAGATCACAGAATTTCTGAAATACCATCTCTGGTGGAACAACAAATCCACCAGAAAAGTTTTAAAGGTTTATTGTGTTCTTTACATTTGTGTTTGAATATATATCTGTCTGTATCAGCTTAAAGCAATTCACACACTTGTTCATCTTGAACACACAGTCTTTATAAACTGCTCAAAACTTGAAAAAGTTTTGAGATTTACATTCAACCCCCCTTCTGTAAATCTCATTGTTAGTTCTCTAGAAATAACAATATCTATCATCATTGGCTCATTAACTCTTCTCCATGCATTTATAACTTTTAGTTCTGTCTTATTTGTAATTTCTTTTTCTGGTATAATTTCTTGTTTTCCTTCTTCTAATTTTATTAACTTGTCTAGTATCATTTTTAAAGTAGGTATTTCAGAATTATTCCATAAGCTTGTTAACTCTTCTCTTATTATTTGTCTCAAATTTTCTTGATTATCTTGTTTTTCTATCAGTCTCATTATTGCATTTAGTTTTTCCTTAACTATTATTTCTTCCCATAAATTTTTTATAAATTCTGAGTCTGACATTTTATTATTTGTTGATTCGCTTCTTCCAACCATTTCCAACATCTATCCAATATTTACTAGTATTTTTACTCTGTTCTTCTAATTTCTTAATATCATTTTCTAACTTTGTTTGTCTTTCCTTACATTCTAAGTATTTTATTTGTGAATCTATTTCGCTCTCTAACATACTCTGTATCTTCTTTAACTTTTCTTTCTTATTTCTTAATTTTTCTTGTATATTCATAGTTTTTCTATAAATCTTTCTTTTCCATGATCTACAATTTTTATTCCATTATTATTAATTTTATAATTTATCATTTTTAAGAAGTCGCTCCCTAATAATAATTCACTCGAACTATCATATTCTATTACTCCTATATTTATATTATATTTTAAGTCTAATATTTTAAATTTTAAATTAGTACATTTAGTAATAAATATTTCTCTATCATTTTCTGCATATCTGTAAGTTTGAGATTCTATCCATTTACAATTTTCTTCATTTACCTTTCTTATATGAATAAAACTTTTGGTAGCTCCTGTATTAATTTCTGCTATACAGTCTCTTGTTATTGTTTCGTCAAATATTATTATTTTTATTTTCAAACAATCAGTATATATCTTTATTAAATCTATCTTTCTACTCGCCATACTCATTGATCTAATTAATCTTATAGGATTTTGTTCTTTTCTAAAACTTAATCTAGATCCTTCTAATTGGAATTATTTGTCTATTACTAAAATCTATTGTAATTTCTTCTGGGATTGTTATTTGAGATTCTTCTTTATGTTCAATTTTTTCTAATATATCATTATATAACTTTGGTACTATTATTCCTAATTCCGTTTGTTTCTTTACGTGATGGTTTCCAGTCATAGCATAAACCATTTTGGTTTTTATACTAATAACTTTACTTCCTTTTTACATTTTTATTCCATCTAACTTATAGTATAATGTTAAAGATCTTTCTTTATTTTCATCCCTTAGTGATATACTGAAATCGGGTTGTATTATAAATTTTAATTTCTGATATATCAAGTTTCCTTTTATTATCGCTATTAATGAATCTTGTATATTTCCTATTATTCTATCATCCAATACATATATCTATATAGGAGTATCGATATTTTTCTGAAAATATGCTTTTATTGTAAATTCTATTGCTCCAAAATATATATTTTTTAGTTTATTTGCTTCCTTTTGTTTTAATTTGGATAATTCTCTTTTTATTAATCCATCCGTTATTAAATTTATTCTTGTTTTTCCATTTATTGTATCTATATCTATTACATTCTCATGTTTTTGGGCTATATACCTAACTTCCTTATTTCTTTCAAAATATGATGTCTTGAATATCTTTTTATTGTTAATTCTTCTGTTTCACTTTGAATTTGATTATATATATCTGGTTTAAAACTTAGGGTTTGTGATGTTCCTCCTTCGTATTCATCCATTTGATAATATATATCTTCTTTTTCACTTATTTCTTCTAATGACATTTTATCCATCTATATTTTATCCAGTTATATTATTTGTTAAAATTATTCTTTTAAGTCCTTGTATTCTTAGTTTATCATTTCTAAATGTTATTATCATATTTCCAAGTTGTTGGTAAATTCTCATAATTTCTTCGCTATTCTCTCTTGTCCATGTTATTTTATTTTTTCTTTCTAGTAATTTTTCCAGATCTATTTCTAATTTTTCTTGATTTTTTATTAATTGCTTTACTTTTCTATTATTTCTAGTTATTGCATTTGGGTCTGTCCAATTCATTTTTTAATTTTTTGTCTTAAATCGTCTATTAATCTATATTGTTCAGTTAATACTTCTTTTAAGTCTTTTATTTCGATTTCTAAATTAGTTTCTTTAATAAATTTTTCTCGTTTTAATAAAAGTTTTTCTTCTTCTAGTCTCCTAATTTTTTCATCTCTTTCTTCCAACATTGTTCGTAACATAGCTATAATATCTAATTTTTCATTTATTATTTGCATGCTTATCTTACAACTTTCAATATGTTGATTTATTAGCCTGTTATATGTTGGTTTTTTATCAGCTATATACTGAATTGATTTTATCCTCAAATCTTCCATAAGTCAAATTCCTTCTTATTAATTGTCTGTATAAAAATTTTCTTACACATCTGTTGTGTTGCTTTGTTTTCTACTATAAATAGAATTAATAAAGTTGCTATTATCTTAGATTTATATTCTTTATTCGTTTCTCTATTTATTCTTGACGGAGGTCTCATTTAACCTTCAAATTTTATTTCATTTTTACTATTCATGTACCTTTTACTATTCATTAGTTACTATTCACTGTCTACTATTCACGGCTACTTTTGCTACAGTGTTTTACTGTTCATCTCCCGCCTATTACTAGCTCTGATACCAATTTCTGGGGGTAGGTTTCTATTCTGGATCGTTTATATATCTAACAACCCTAAAGAGGGAAGACGCATTAAAATATATATTCATATCGAGTAATATGGTTATTTTACGCATGTAGTAAGCAGTAGACAAAAACGAATTCATTTTTATGAAATCATCCCTATAACCTCATACTAATTAAACATCACAATCTTAGAGAACATTATTTTATAATGCTATCATACACAATAAGATTTAAATCGGAATTTTTACCTCTTACAATAGTTTTCTGGTCACCGGAAGTCTCAACTCACCCTTGCCCTATTATCCTTAACGCTCTCCAAGCTCCTTTAGATATTCTTGGCTGGATGCAGGAGTCCTCATAGAAAGAAATAATAATCTAGAAGAATTAACTGAAAAATATAATAATTTATTAAAATCCAACTTCGGAGAAAATCCTATGAGTTTATGGGATAAGGAAAAGATATATGCTGAAATAAAATTATTAAATCCTAATGATATAATAAGATCTAAACCTATAAGGTATAGCCCTTCAGACCAAAAAGAATTTGATAATCAAACCAATGAATTATTAAAACTAAAATTAATACAAGAAAGTAAAAGTCCACATAGCAGCCCGACTTTCCTTGTAAGATAACATAATGAACAGAAAAGGGGAAAAGCCCGTGTGGTAATAAACTATAGAGAATTAAATAAGAAAACTATATTTGATGGATATTTCTTACCATATAAACGAAATCTTATAAATAGACTAGGAAATAAGAAATGGTTTAGTAAATTCGATTGTAAAAGTGGTTTTGGCAAATAAAATTAACCAAAGAATCAAGGCCTTTAACAGCCTTTAGTGCTCCGCAAGGACATTATGAATGGATAGTATTACCCTTTGGATTAAAAAATGCGCCACAAATATTTCAACGAAGGATGGACCAAATCTTTAGAAAATTAAAAGATTTCTGCATAGTATATGTAGACGATATATTAATATATAGTGAAACTCTAGAAGAACATATAAAACATTTAGAGCAATTTATAAAAACAATAAACCAACATGGAATATTATTGTCTGAAAAGAAATCTGAAATCTTTAAGAATAAGATAGAATATTTAGGATACAAAATAGATAAAGAAGGTATACAATTACAAGATCATATAGTAACAAAGATTGTAAATTTTAAGGATAAATTAGAAAATAAAAAAGAGGTACAACAGTTTTTAGGTATAGTAAAATATGCCTCAGATCATATTAAAGACTTACCTAAATTAAGAAAACCATTACAGGAACTAACAAAAAATAAACCTTTTGAATGGACAAAAGAACATGAAAACTGTATAAAAATTCTTAAGGAAAAGGTGAAAGATTTACCAAAACATAGATTACCCATAGAAACAGATCATTTAGAATTATATACTGATGCTAGCGATATAGGATGGGGAGCAGTCCTAATAGCATATGAGAAGGATGACATAGATAAAGAAAGGCCACATATATGTGGATATGCAGGAGGAACTTGGAAACCTAATGAATCAAACTACCACATAAATGAAAAAGAACTATTAGCTGTAAAATATGGGATTAAGAAGTTTCATTATCATTTATTGCCTGTTAAATTTGTAGTAAGAACATATAATACTCAAGTAAAAGCCTTTATTACTAATAAAATAGAATTATTACCAGAATTAAATAAAAGAAGAAAATGGCAATCTTTTTTCTGTTGTTATGATTTTGTAATAAAAAATATATCAGGAACAAAAAATGTGTTAGCTGACTATCTTAGCAGAGAAAATAAACAATGAAAATAGAATATACAGGAAGACAAGCTCAACCATGGAAAATAATATCAGGATCTTTAATAATATGGACTACTACTTCAGAAGCTGTAGAATTCATAAAAAGTTTTGCTCTCGAAGGATAGATGAAAATAATACAGAAAAACTAGAAGAAGCATATAAAGGATTTCTAGAAATAGAAAAACACATTGGTTATTATTTCACTCCTAATAGGAGGTATATTGATGAATTATTAATATCAATTATTAGAAAATTAAATGCCATTGAATGTCATGCATTTTGTTTTTGTAAAGGGAAAATTTAATTGTTTGTTGTTCTTAGCAGGATAACAAAAGATGGAAAATTTTGAAAAATATATCACTGATGTCACTTCTTATATATCAACCAATAATGAGAAAATCACCAAACTCCAAAAGGAAATAGAAACCCTGGTTCAGGAGAACCAACATTTTCTGAAATAAATTATGGAAGCTGTAAAAGATAAAACAACTCTACAAGCTTCAGTTGCAATCCCTACAATAAAACCTATAACATTTTCATCAAAGCTTGCAACCATGCCATCACCTTCAACCAACATATCAACTACTTTGTCAAATTTATCAATGAGTGATAAGCTGAAACATTCACCTGAGATAGTGAAAACATATGAGCAAATGATGAAATATTATGATATAAATCTAACCCTGATATTTGCAGACTGACAAAATCTACAAAATATCCCAGATATATTTGTTGTGAAAATGCAAAAACCTGACATAGTCTATAACCTGTTTATACATGGTTTTGTTGATAAGATCTTAACAAATGAAACCATGTATTGTATATCAAAACTACCAAGTATAATTGTCAAATCCATGGAAACTATGGTACGGGAAATGGGAGCAGGCTCAAACGGAATACAAGTTTTTGATGCATCAACTGATCTAGTTGGAAAACCCATAATAATATGTCAACTATTTAAATTGGGAAGGAATATGGCAGATATTGTGGGAGAAACCAAAAGCTTGAAATTGCCAAATCCCTGTGATATTAACAAATTCCACGAATGGTTATGTGAAAAATACCCTCAGGTCCAAAATACAAGATATACTACGAGTTCGGAAAGTTATAATCATTTCTGAAAGCCATGGTGGAGGTTTCACCGAAAGTATAATAACCTTATATTATGATAATATTATACAAAATTCAGGTACTATGGCATTAGAAATAATGCTTGATAAAATAGAAAACCTGAAATATAATCATGCAAAACACACTACTGAATATTATCAAAGAGTAACAGGTCCTAGAAAGAGACCTATTATCTGTCTAAAAGATGATGATAAAGGGAATTCTGATCCCTTTGCATGATACAAAAATGGTGTGATACACCAAAACACTGTAAATTGAATGGTGAAAACCAAAAAATATGAAAAGTTATATTACTAGGAGATAGAAGATTCCCTTCAACAACAAAAAGGCAAAATGACAAAAATGGAGAAAGAAGAAAAAGAAAAAGCAGATTCCCTGGAAAAGATGACAGATCCTGCAAGATATCATGGCAGACACAGAAGATAAAGATGAAGAAAATATGAATAGACGACAAAAGAAGAAATGGCAGACAAAGAAATGGCAGACAAAGAAAATAAAAGATTCCTGGAAAAAACTGCAAAAGAGAATTATTAGTAATTATGTAAAAAAAACCGGTTATCCCGGTAATCTGTAACCATATAGAAGGACTACTATAAATAAGTCTATACATGAAATGTAAAAGACATCTGAAATTTCTGAAGTTAAATTCTCTCTTTGAATATGTCTGGCTAAACTTCTTCACTCTCTATAATCTCTTCTAAGAATATATCATAATAATAGAAAAGATTATTTTATATGTATTATATACAATCAGGAGTGATTCAGAAAATACCTTGAAGAATAGCAATATGGAAGAGACCGTGTGAGGACTCCTGCATCCAGCCAAGAATATCCAAAGGAGCTTGGAGAGCGTTAAGGATAATAGGGCAAGGGTGAGTTGAGACTTCCGGTGACCAGAAAGCTATTGTAAGAGGTAAAAATTCTGATTTAAATCTTATTGTGTATGATAGCATTATAAAATAATGTTCTCTAAGATTGTGATGTTTAATTAGTATGAGGTTATAGGGATGATTTCATAAAAATGAATTCATTTTTGTCTACTGCTTACTACATGCATAAAATAACCATATTACTCGATATGAATATGTATTTTAATGCGCCTTCCCTCTTTAGGGTTGTTAGATATATAAACGATCCAGAATAGAAACCTACCCCCAGAAATTGATTTCTTTCTCTTTTCCTTTTTCTTGTTTTGTTCTTCTTAAAACATCCATAGTTATATGGAGTATATCAATATATGATAGTTATCATGGTATCAGAGCTTAGGCTGGCGGGAGAACTAAGGTTCGATTCCCAGGCACCCCCAACATTCTCACAATTTATTATGGACACTAAAGGCAATTAATGCTCTAAAGATGGGCGTCGGTGTTCCATTCTTCGACCCATAAATGGGCTTTCGAGTGAGGGGGAGTGTTAAATATATGATCCTATTGGGGTCTTCCTCTAACACCTTAAGGTTTTAGATGAGCTGGTTACTCAATATGGTATCGATGTTGTTGCTAGAGGGGATCAAATCACATTATGTTTTGGAACTTTTAGCTTTGCCATTTGCTGATGAGTATTCGTCGAATAGGGAAGAGGGTCTTCAAGGTGTGTGCCCACTATATGTTTGATGAAATGGCTAAGGAGAAAAAAAGAGAGGGTTTGATGAGAAGTTTAGTGATGATGATAGTGAAGTGGGTATGGTAAGTGAAGAGGTAGTGTTGGATAAAATGGAGCTAGTGTTATCATTCCTTCAGAGTGTGAAGAGGCTTTGTGAGTGAAGTGTGGAAAGTGTCGTTCAAGAGGCATACTTATTAGTTCTTACCAGCCTAGTGTTAAGGAAGTGTGAAGTTTGAGGTTCTTAATAAAGATGTTCAACCTCTTGGTAGTGAAAGTATAGGGAAATCAGAAAATCATGGCCAAATGTGGAGTATGCACTGTGACTGGGATTTTTTGCAGGGACCAGCCTTTTCAAAGAGAAACAATATACAAGCCTAGAGTCACAAGAGGTCAATATTTGTTTAGATGGTTGTTTTTCTGGTGTACCAATTATTTTGAACAAAATATGCAACCTGATTCAAGGAAAAAGCATCCTACGAAAGTGATGATGAAATCAAACCAGAAAATGAAAAAAAATACTCTAGGAGAGTGTAAGTATACGGTTCAGGATGGGGATGTGCATTCTAATTGGATGAGCTATGTTAGGTTTAGTCCTAATAATGTTCAGCCTACTATTGTTTCGGTTTCGTGGGATAAGAATATTCAGATTTGGAATTTGAGTGATTGTAAGCTCAGGTATAGTCTTGCTGGTCATAATGGCTATGTTAATATTGTTATTGTTTCTCTTGATGGTCATTTTGCGCTAGCGGTGACAAATATGGATTCTGTTGTGGGATTTGGCCGAGGGAAAGAAGCTTTACTCTTCGGATGCTTCTTCCATTATTCATGCTCTTTGCTTTAATCCTAAAAGGTATTGGCTTTGTGCTGCTATTGAGTCCAACATCAAGATTTGGGATCTCGAGAGTAAGAGCATTTTCGTCAATTTGAGGATTGACAGAGGCTGATCTAGCTACTAATGGAAATGCCACTCAGACTAATACTGGCAAGAATCAGGTTATTTAAGATGATGATTATTAAGTTAGAATTAACTACATCTTACTTAAAGCTTGTTGATGAAAAATCAGAAAAGGAGTTGCACAATAAAGAAAGTGAAGAAAAGGTTTTACTCTTTAACAAAGAAAATGGAAATGGAGGATTGTGTTTTGCATAGTCATTAAAAAAAGCTGGAGCATTAAAATAAAAAAAAACAAAAACACTTGCGGAGAAGGTCAAGTCACTGCATGAAGCAGGATTACAATTTTACGAAACAAGAACTTTTAAGGCACAAGAAGATCATGTCTGCATAATCTGAAAATAAAAAATGTTTGAAAGAACAACTTCTGAACATGGAAAGTACATTGAAGATGCACAATCGTCAGAGTTTGATTGTTGTAGAAAATGCAAGTGCTGAGTTGGCTAAGGAATGACTGACGCCAGTTATGTAGAAGTTGAGATCAATGGCGGAAAACCTAGAGTTACGACTCAGAGAAAGCCAGGAAACTTCTTGTGCAGAAATTAGTTGTCTTGAAAGCTCTGTAAAAGAGCAAGATGAACAAATATGCACTCTGCAGAAAATAATTTGCAGAAAACAAATTTGTTGGGAAAGTTTGAGCTCTCCGATATTGTTGCTGCTCTTTAGTGAGCTTGTTACCATTGTGGTTTGTGCCCTTTCTATGGGTTGTTGAAGCCGAGATGTCACTCCATTGAAGTGACCGAGTACCCGTGCTTGTTTTGAGCTCTGTGAGCATTTACAGTTGAGCTTGCATAACGTCAAGTTGGCTGATATTGTTGAAGCCGAGAGGTCACTCCATTGAAGTGACTGAGTACTCGTGCTTGTTTTGAGCTCTGTGAGCATTTACAGTTGAGCTTGCATAGCGTCAAGTTGGCTGATATTGTTGAGCTCTGTGAGCAATTGTCCTCTAATGACATGTAAAGCCGGGATTCCTTTAATGACAATCAAAGCCAGGGTCCTTTAACGGCAAGCAAGGTCAGGACTTAAATTAAGTTAAAGCGGTCCTTTAATGGCAAGCAAGGCCAGGACATGGGTTTAATTTACATCCTTTGGACATAACGTGAAAAGTTGTGTTTTTGGTAATGGAGGCAGTCCGTTCTGCTTCATCCTCAATATGGTGTCTTAGAACTCTCTGGTGGCAAGATTACTTGGCGACCAAGAGTAAACTGGATGTTTTGCTCAAAGTCCGGGACTGACAGAGGTGAGCATGACTTCTCGAATTGTACAATGGTGCATGTAGCAAGAAGGACTGGAAATGCGGAAGTGACCAAGATTATTCCCTGAAGCAGGGATATAGTGCCGGCAAACTTAACATTGGATCCCTTCGGTTTTTTAGGCACATCAGTGGTGAGGGGCATTTTTTGTGAATTGGTAAATTTCTATCAAGCCAGGAGGAAACATTCCCACCATCTTCAAGAATAACAGATTGCATAATATCTTTTGAAGTCCCAGTAGTACTGTACTTACTGGCAGTAGCAAGTTTATATCTTCAAGCTAAGAGTTTCACTTTGTTCTCACTCATTAGCTTGAGGGGGAGTATTGAGGAATAAATAGAAGGTTAGTTTAGTCATTGTAGTGGAATAAATATTGTGCTCTATATAAAGCCCCACCTAGTTCATTGTAGAGGCAGGATTAGTTACAATGTAATCATTAAAGAGTTTCTATTTCTTTCTTTTTTCCTTTTTCTTGTTTTGTTCTTCTTAAAACATCCATAGTTATATGGAGTATATCAATATATAATAGTTATCAAGATTCATACCTTTTTAATCTGGGTATCGATGGTCAGGTTCAAACGATTGTTGCATCAATACCATACCGTGGAAAGGTATTGTAACGCTTGCCCCCTGACCGGATTACAAATATACTATAAAATAATAGTTACTTGTCAAAGTTTATTCGTTATCGTTCCACATCCTCTCAGAAAGAGAATACGAGGAGAAAAACTAAAGCTTGTTACATTCATATATAAAGAAAAACAGTAGAAGTATAAGAAATTTACTGGGAAAAGACTAAAGAGAATAGACTTCATGTCCTAGACGAGGCTCAGCAATAGTAACAAGTGGGATTTTCTTAGGAGTCGAAAGCCCAAAAATTTCTTCCATGTTCAGATCCTCAGCTGTCATTGATCCTGGCAATTTCCACTTGAATCCATGCAAAAGATTGGCCAAACTTGATTCAATAACCTTCTGTCCCAAAGCGTAACCAGGGCACATTCTTCTCCCGGAACCATAGGGAAGTAGCTCAAAATTATGTCCTTTGATATCTATTTCCTTGCCAATAAACCTCTCTGGCATAAACTCATCTGGCATTTCCCACAATGTTGGATCGCGTCCGATTGTCCATACGCTCACCAGAATCCTGGTTCCTTTGACAATGTCGTATCCGTCTACTTTGCAGTCTTCTAGCGACTCACGTGGAACGAGCATTGGTGCCACAGGGTGCAGTCTCATTGTTTCTTTGACAATGGCTTGAATGTAAGGGAGATTTGGTACATCTTTCTCTTCTACCCATCTGTTTTTCCCGATAACTCGGTCTAGTTCTTCGGTTGCCTTTTCGAATAATTCAGGTTTTTTCAGAAGCTGTGAGATGGCCCATTCTACTGTCACAGCTGAACTCTCGGTGCCACCAGCAAGAAGATCCTAAAAAATATGTCAAATAAAGAGTAGATGAGTACTCCGATAATTCAATATATTTCTATTCTATATATAGATCTAGTTGGGCTTTCCTCTAACAGTTTAAGATTTTAGATAGTCTGATTACTTAACATGATATCGTAGCTCAGGTTGGTAGAGGACACAAGTCCAACTCCCTAACAATACTCGAGTTTCATATGGATTAGTATCATTTTGCTTTTCTATCATAGGTAATCAGTCGCCGCTATGGGCTCACATAATAGCCCGCAAACCATGTGAACCAAGGTAAACCGCGTTTAAGTGACAGACTCTGACTAAGGAGGTATAATCATAAATTCTCCTTCCGTGGGATTAATATCAAATTTTACCTGAGTAAAAGCCTTAACACCGTGCCTCTCGAGCTTAACCTCCAGAGCAGGATCATCAGCAATCTGCAGCAAGACATCCACCATATCTTTAGCCACATAATTCTCATTATTCTTTCTCCTCTCATTATGCTCGTCGATAACATGCTCCAAAAACCTATCAAACTTCTTGCTTACTCTCTTCATCCTCTTCACATAGCCTTGCAAATCCAGGAAATCAATCCAAGGAATCGAATCTCCGATATTAAACACGCCATTAAGCAAAAACAACTCATCCAGCATCTTCTTAAACTCGTCTGGCTTCACCACCGCGTTCTCCGTCTCATCTGAATACCTCTTCCCCACTACCATTCTACTAATTACATTCAAACTCACTGTCGAAAGATAGTCTTTTAGCGCTAAGCCTTCCCCACACAATTCGTAAATATTATTAATCATGGTCTTCATTTCTTCAACACGAATATACTCGTAGGATTCGAGTCGTTTCACGCTAAATAATTCCATCAAGCACATTTTTCTCGCTTGGCGCCAGTATGATCCGTAAGGTGACCACGTAATGTCAGAGTAATTATAAGTAGTGTATTTTCCAGCGGCTGTTTTCGGACGTCCAACAAATTTAACGTCCATGGTTTTGAGGAAAATTTTCGCCATTTCGGAAGATGAGGCCACCACCACCGGAAACGAACCAAACTGAAGCTGCATCAGGGGGCCGTATTTTCGCGACAACTCGTGGATTGAAACATGAGGTAATGCTCCAATGAGGTTTAGGTTGCCGATAATAGGCCATGGTTTCGGGCCTGGTGCTAAATTAAGATTCTTTCGGTTACGGTTACGGTTACGGTTGCGGTTACGGAGAAATTTGGCTAGAAGAAAGAGCGCTAGAATCGAAA
This sequence comes from Apium graveolens, assembly GCF_009905375.1. Taxonomy (NCBI): domain Eukaryota; kingdom Viridiplantae; phylum Streptophyta; class Magnoliopsida; order Apiales; family Apiaceae; genus Apium; species Apium graveolens. The sequence continues at coordinate 43,436 of NW_027418552.1, read as the reverse complement.
GCCATGTGGCTGCATATGTAGCCGAAGTTGAAGCTTCCATTTGCGGAAGTTGCTTAAATGTTGTGTTACTGTTTTTGTACTTGAACTTGCAAGTGTGGTGATCATATTTGGAGACAGTGGAGGGGTATTTATAGTAATATTTAAATTTGAATAATTGGTTTTGTTTTTATAATTTGAGTTGTTATAATTGCTTTTTTCACTAGTAAAAGTCTACTACTTGATTTGCCAGGTACCTTCTATGTTATTACACAAGAATATATTGTAGGACATATTAGCTTGAATTTTCTTCAGTCTTCTCTCGTGGCTAATTTTCGCGGAGTCTTCTTCTCTTGTGTATTAGAAGTTGCTCCATTTCTTTTTAGTTTTAGAAGTTGTTAGAATTTTTGCATGTCATTCGAAATATTGTGTACGCTTTATTGATATATATTTTTAGAGAAAATGTTTGGTGTACATAATTTGATACATAAAATTTGTACAAAATATCATGTGTTACGTTTTAATTAAAATGGACTCTGCATTTACATCAACAGTCTCAATTAAAACATCTCATATCAATTGACATGTCATTTTGTACAAATTTTTTGTACATAAAATTTTGTACATCCAGCATTACTTATATCATAACTACTAAAATGGTCTTTGCTATCACGAAAAAACGTCAAAAAAAATCATGCGTTTATGATTATTTATAAAACCTCGGTTTTTTTATTGGGCCGTGAAAATGGGCCTTTGAATTTTGTTAGAACACGCTTTTTTGTTATGCGTTTAGCTCCCATAAACGCATTAAAAACTGATATAAAGGGTCATATTTCATTACTTACAAGATTTTGAGTTTTTTTCCGTAAGGAAAATGCTAGAGTCCCCTGTTACAAATTATTTTCCCAAATGCTTTATACTAAATGGTAATTTTTCTCATAATAATATGAAATCTCACGTATATTTATATTCTTTACTGAATAAAATTTCGACATGTGTAATGCCACGTCATTTTTATAATTATTTTGGACAAATTTTGAATTAGATAGCATTACTCTTTTCTCAACTGGTGATACCGATTGTCATTGCCCAATTCAATTTATGTCTATTGAAATTGAAAATAATCAATAATAGATAAGATTGAGTTTTCAAGATTTTTAAATAACATTTATTTATATTTCAAATAAAAATGTTAAGATACTCAGAGTTGTCACGAAGTTGAACTTAGACCCCGTCAGACAGAGTTTTTTATTTGATAGGATGTTAATTGTTAAATAAGCACTTATCCCCTTATTGTTAGAAGATGACCTTAATTAGGATCTTGTAATAATATATTCTGACAAAGGGATCTTCTACTAATATATTCTGATAAGTTAGTTGTTAAATGGTATTATTGTAATTGAGTCATGAGGTCCAGTCAAATGGTGTAAGGATTGGGAAATTGATGCATGTATTGCAGGGAAATTACACTAGAAATTCTTGTTAAAGATTTCCATTTGTAGATTGGAGTTTGATAACATAGGGCATGTCTGGCGGACGATTTATAAGTGAGCTTATGACTTATAATCCCGTAACAGTTTATCGACACTGTTTGTCGATCCAATTTATAAGTCGAATTTACAAGTTATAAGCTGATAAACTGAATGTTAGTGACAACGTACTTTTTCTTAACTTATTTTGATCTTTTACCTTTTTTATTAAGTTTAATATTAAAATCTATGTTTTAAATATTTTTATAACTTAATATTCACAAATTAAGAAAATTGTATTTAAAAATTATTTATTTTAGTTCATTTAAGTAAAAAAATGTTGACTTATAAGTAAATTATATAAACACTTATATCTATATATATCATAAATCCTGATTCCACAAATTACAAGGCTTTTTACACCCCATACTCCATGACTTTATATATATTTACAAAAAATGCCATTAAATTCATAAAAATGTTGTCACATTTTACATCCTATACCCTAGAAGTTATTACATAATTACACATAATGACATTAATATCAGTCAGACAACATTCTTCCTTCACTCTCTCCGTAGAAAGTGATATACACGGTTCTTCACATCCCTCTTATTGGGCAAGTGTACTCCCATTGCTTTTCTTCCTCTCCCTTCCTTCATTTTCAGAGACCTCATTTCACAATTTGAATTTAAGTTACTCTGGATAAGGATTGTCCTTCATTCCAAATCTTTAAGAGACCTCTTTTACGGAAATCAAACTTACTGAACATCTTCAACAGTATTTTCTGTCCTCTTTTCCTCTGATTTTCTGTCCTCTTTTCCTCAGATTTTCTGTTTCTTAGTTATTCTACTATCTAACTCCGTCAATGAAAGAGGTAAGATTTTGAAATTGTGTTCTTTCGTGTACTTAATTACTCATCTTATTTCTTAATTTCTGTACTGAATTTTGTCCTTACTACTTATAGGCAAGCTATGATCATTTCTCGTTAAATAGTTTTCGTACTCTTCAAGATTATCGAGGTATGTATTGATATAGATGTTTGTTACTATTCTTTCTCTTTATGGATTCCTAATGTTTATGCTTTATCATCAAGAGAGTTCCCACACACGAAAATACAGGAAGAATTGTTTAGGAAACAAAGAGAACTGTAACATTTTACCCTCCAAGAATATCAGTAATGTTATTGTCAAAGGTAAGAATTTATGCTTTTATCATTTGGTTTGTTGGATGATAATGTTTTATATAATTTGTTGATGTAATTGATTATGGTTAAAGATTTAAGTAAATATTGTGTTTTATTTTGTGGAAACTCATGTTATTGTAGTTGTTTTCTCTTTAAGAATTATTAATAGTTTTTTGGTCAAAAATTATTCAGAGTGTCCTGTTTCAAGTATGGATTTCACTGACCCAAATGGAGGACAGAACTCCACTTCAGAATTGAGGAGGAATTATCACCATTCCAATCCAGAATTGTCAAGAAATTATCACAATGTGCCTTTGAATTCGTACGTATATTATATCTAATACAAATGCATCATTCTTGAACATCAAATTAATGTTTTTTATCTTATCATGTAGTTGTGTGCAATCAAGTAACTCACGGAGTGCAAATGTATACAAATCAAATTTAAACTCGGCTCCTATTAGATTTCCTATGTCAGATATTTCTAACTTTGCTAATCATAAAGGTATTTCTGTCTTAAATTATTCTGTCCTTGTGGGTTATCATAATGGTACCTGAAATTTTAATTTTGAACAATTGATATTATGTTTGTCTTACGCTAATTCCTCTTTATAAATTTTAAGTTGTCTAATAATACCTTTAATTTTGATATAGGTCTTCCCTTCTCAAGTGTTAACAGTTCATCTGTTACAACGAGTAATGTAACATTAAGGAAACCTGAAAATGGAAATATTCGCCGAACTACGATCAATGAATCTCGAATGTGCAACAGTACGGCTCCTCTACAAATGAAAGGTGTTCTACTTGTGTTGTATAATATGTAATATTATAGAGAATTTTTTTTAATTTTTTTCTCTGCAGGCTATTGTAGCAGCACACCTGTTTCTGCGTCAAACTCTCAAGCTCGAATGCGCCAAACTTCAACTCCTGTTAGTGGTATGTCCTTTTGTCACATAACAGTGCTACATTTCTTGAACTACATGTTTTTTTTTAACAATTACATTTAGGTATATTATTATATTATATCCTTTTTTTTATCCATACTCCCTAAAAAAACTTTTACACTTGTGTTTTGAATTAGGTGTGCCCTTCCCAAGTGTTAACAATTCATCCGTAACATACCCAACAATTCTTATAACCCAGTAGGAAGTTGATCCGGAATGGAGAGCAAAATGTATGATTCATTTAAAGAATTACGTAAAGGAAAATACGATTGAAGGGTGCCTGCAAGAGTTCTCAATATTTGGAGAGGATACAACAAAACAACAGGTGCTCCTTTCAAGCCATTCAATATGCTGCTGTTAGATAATAAGGTAATCGGAAATAAATTTGTCTTAACACACTGACTTATTTTAATGATTAGTCTATCTATATATAAAGTGCTAACTTCTCAGTTTTGTATTTCAGAAGTGTAGGATTCATGGTTTTGTCCCTGCATCTGCAGCTGATCTGTTAGAGCCTGCTATTGAAATGGGTAAATGTTATATTTTCAAAAAAATTATTGTTAAAGACTATCTTGCTGAAGAAAAATTCCGTCTAGTCATGAAAGATATACAAATAGTGTTGTCAAAGGATACCAAAATAGTGGATATCGATGAAAATGAAGTAGCCATAGAGAAGTTTGTTTTTGATTTCTATGACCTTGGTGATTTGAAGGAACTATCTGAACAGACAACCTATCTAACAGGTAAGTTTTTTAAAAACTAAAATCCTGATATTTCAAAAATTGAAACATTAAGATTTTAATTCCTATCTTATCCGGCTGAAGATGTCATAGGAGTTATACAAGATCGGCAACTCAGGATTTCCCGATTCACTAACAAGCTAAATCAACAACAATCTCAAATGAAATTCTACATTTCGGATGGCAAGACATCTGCTAGAGTTACCTTCTGGGATTCTTTTGCTGAACAGCTCAACGAAACAATGCAGGAGGAATGAGAATATCCTATTATAATTATCATAAGATGTGCAAGGATAACTCTCTGGCAAAGTACGTATACAATAGTTTATCTAAAATAGTTCTTTAACACCTACCGGATTTAACGCTAAATTTCATATAAACATATGCAGATGAAATTGATATATCAAATATTGGAGCTACTTCATTTCATCTTAATTGTAACCATCACAGTGCGGTTCATTTGAGAAATGCGTACGTCCACACGGTTTCAACACAGTATTTAGTACAATTTTTTAGAATATATGGTGATATATAAGACAATACATTACTAGATATTATTCAATTGCAGGTTAAAACTACCATAATTTGCTGATATTATGCATGTGAAGATAAGTTCAGAACCACCAAAAACTTTTTCAGTAAATGAGATACAAGGCCTGGGTGATGAATTCATTGATGTTAGTATCCATTACTTATTTTATTATTTACATTAAGCATCATTGTTTGAGGTATTAAAACCCTGTACATGTACATGCAGAAAAATGCTACTGCAACTTGAAAGTAATCGCGGTTCAAGAAACGGATAATTGGTTCCGCAAAATATGCTCATCATGCTATAATCCAACAACTACAGTTGATGACTCACAATACTGCAAGCATTGCCCTAAAGAAGTTCCATATCCTATAACATGGTATAGTTTATATCTACCATAAACTAATTACATTAACTCAAATTGATGAATTTCTGAGACAAACATATATTTGGTCAAACAGGTTTAACATCCTTTTGAGGGCTGGAGACAACACTGGTGAGATAGACGTCTTGATGGAAAACAAAGCCGCTCAAATATGCTATGGGAAAGGAGCGGGTGAACTGTTCGAAGAGGTAACTACAAAATTTTGGTAGATAACAAAATATCAATTTAAAACTAAACAACTAATTTATGTTCCTAATTTGATAGACAAACAAAATGATATTTCCATCTTTACTCAAGACAATTGAACAAAAGGAGTACTTCATGAAGTTTATCATAAAAAAGGAGAACATCAAATTCAAGTCCAGGCTGTATACTGTCATTGATATCAATAATAGGAGGACTATAAGCAATAATTCAGAATACCAGCCTAAACTAATTCAGGAGTCACTTGCAGAGGTAACAAATTATATATCACTATATGAACAATCATTTTTGGTATGACACCAATGCTACATTTTGCTAAATTAGTCTTTTGTACATTAAACAAGCATCAAGTTCATCCTATCACCTGGATTCAGTTTCACAGAACTCCTAGAAATTAACAGAGATTCAATTAATTATTTATGGAGTATGTTAGTAGTTTTCAATCCATAAGTAGCAAAGTAGCAATCAGAGTTATATTAGATTGCCAAAATAGAAATTAAGCGCAACAAATATATATGGTTATTGTTGCGCAATTAATTAAAGAGCTTTTCCTATAATACATCCTTCAAATCTAATTCAAACACATAGATATTTAAATTCAGATTGAACTGTCATACACAAATACATAAACAACATAAGTCAATAACACATTGTATCATCCATAATTAGAACGCAACTGAAAATATTCTAAAAGTACAATAAAGATTCATTAAACAGAGGAAACTAACTAATAAGCAATACCAGGAAATTGAAGTTTCCCCTATAAACAAACAGCAATTGATTGTCACGAAGAAAGTTATTTTCCACAACAAACTCCTTCCATCCAATACCGAATCTGCATCGCCTTCCAGTCTTCAAAACTTCAACATTCCAATCCCTTCCACCATAAGTCAAGATAGTATTCGTTCTTTTACCCCAGTCAAAATAAATTGGAAATAAATCTCTTCCAATATCCTAATATTTAACACATTAAGTGAATAAGAGTAGTACAACTAAACATATATTTAGCAATAAACAAATCATTTCATAAGTTAACTTACCACACCATGATTTTTTTTCCCTAAATGACATTTAGAAAGTACAGCAACAAAGGACGAGGGTTCCTCAGCCAGTGGTACATTATCATCTAAATAGGAAATCAAAGAAAATTATTACAAAGACTTTATAATTAATCAAAACACTAAGAGAGAAAAACTACCAATGGGAATGTTGTTCTGCTGTTCCTCCAGTGACGAATCATCCGAATCTGAGTCTAATAGTGCAAGAGGTTTTAAGAAAAAAATATATCCAATTTAGAAATACTTTATAAGTAATGAAAAGAATAAGAGAAAAAATTGTTACCAATGGGATTGTTGTTCTGCTGTTCCTCCATTGACGAATCATCTGAATCCGAATCTGAGTCTAATAGTGCAAGATGATTTAAGAAAAAATATAACTAAACACTTAAGAAATAAGGTCTGTAAATATATGAACAAACTGTATACCTTGGTCAGTGTTGTCATGCGCTGGTGCAATTGAATTAATATCCAAATCAGATTCTGAACCTACAAATTAAAGATTAATGATTAATAAATAAATATTCATCAACAACAATGTTAGATTACGATGTTACCAATTTGTATAAAGATTATTCTATATTTACTGAACAGTGAACATACCTCCTTTATATGTACTCTCACTAACCAATACTATATGCATGTCTTCATCAAGGGCATTACCAATTAAATTCGCCAAATCACTTGCAGTTGAAAGGTATTCAAGATTAGGTACCTCATCCACAGTAGGCTCATTAAACAATTTTTTTGGAACAATTCAACACGAAATTGACCATCAGAATTAACTAAATGATTCAAACCCTCGGAGTTGTAAACCTCCACACTGAAATTTGCCTCACCAAAGTAGTAAAAAATAATGACATATTCATCTAAAACTGCATACTGCTCAAAGAAACCTTTTAAACCATGTATTTTCCGATCAGAATGAGAATACATGAGAGAAGTTCGATAACCAGCACCAACATAAATATTAAGTGGATTTGACATCCGATCTCCATATTTCGCAACAAAAGCATGAGGAATTTCCTGAATATATTTAAGGAGTAAGAAAAACAAGAATGTAGTTAACTCCAAACATTCTTATATTTAACAACTTACCAAATGACCAAATTCCAAAGTATTTAAGGTAACAAATTTATAGAACCTCTGGTAACATGTAATGACATCTAAACCTGTTCAGTATTAAAAACTGTCAGCCAATAACATATGAAGGAACGAAATTAATAAGTAGAAATTAAAAAAATTAGAGGTACCATGAACAGAGTCATCTTTCTTTAGAACTGAAGGAGGGAAAACAACTACTTTGAATATGGGCATATCAGATACATCAAGTGTAGGAACTACACGCATAGCAAGGGTGTCACCAACATCTATGTGTGCACTATGAAGAAAATGATCCCACATCTGATCAAAATAGGCACATTTGTTCACCCATTTCACTCCAATTTTCCACATATGACTCTCAAATCCTAGCATTATATTAGGGCGGCCAACCTTCAAGTCTAATTGGTAACATGCAAACTCACACAAAACCTAAACAAAAAATAATATATAAAATACTGGAAACAAATCAAACATTTAAGTATTACAAAGAAAACTAACCTCAGACCAATAATCATCCATACGAGGCGCCGTGGTAATCACCAATTAATGATGGCAAGTGAAATTCTCCAAAACACTAAATTTGTTAGTAGAAGCCAGTACATCTATAGCAATACTATCATTCCTGCAATCTGTACATGATTCCAAATAACCTATTTCCAATCCGTAAGAGTCGAATATTTGGATTTTTAAGTCTGATCCACCAAGATATGATAATAAAATCATGTTGTAAGGCGTGACACCATAAAATTTCATCAGAGATTCTAACTGTAGGATACTTTTCCCTTCTTTAAATAACATACCGGACCAAACTTTTTTATTCGGAGCATGCAAAGTTACCCTTTCTGATATGATGTCAGGACATGCAGTGAAAAAACCACTAGGAAGATTCTATTACGGAAAATTAAGAAATTATTAGGTAATTTCAAAAGGACCAAACAGTAAAAGGAAACACAAACAGAACAAAATATCAATTTAAGAATGAAGGAAACACTTACAATTCTTCCAAATGCAAATGATTCTGCAGGAGAATGACACAGTACAGTAAGATGACCCATTCTTTAATGAAGATGAAAAACACAAGAACATGGACTATGGACTAAGATGGAAGCAATAAACCCAATTGAAGAGATGATTTAGACAACAATTAGTTGAAATTAATACTCAAAAGTAAATGGGCTTTAAGACATGCACATATGTCAAGAAAGGAAACGGTTGAAACTGTAGATGATAATTAGTTTTTTTACAGTTCTCATAGGACACACAAATTCAAATTAAAATTTTGGATCTAAAATATATTTTTTTTGATAATAATTGTTGCAATAATAATCATAACCTATGAAATAAAATTTAATAGAATATGAGGAATTAATGATTGTACAACATTAATATATTTGTAATTTAATATATTGATTAAAATTTATATAATGTAATCACTTTTAAAAAAATTATGTTAAGGATATATAATTTTAAATTATATACATACGCTAAATAACATAAATTTGATTCTAACGAAATCACTGTTGGAAATCTTATTCCAATTAAATTTAACCATTTTTTTATTACACAGATTATATGTGGGAGTTCGATATTTTTAAAGATTCGTTCTAGCTCAGCACGTAATTTTGTTACATCAAGTAAATACATAAAAAATTATTCAATAAAAATATAATGGTTAGGGTATATATAAGGGATATCTACAAAAATTGACATGACGGCCAACATTTTTTTAAAGGGAATAAAAAGTAATATCTAATCATACAATCAGCTTTTTTTCTTTTTAGGATGCCAAAGCGTAGTGGGCACAAGTCACTAGTAACTTATAAGTTTTTATTCACTTATCACTTATAAGTCATTTATATATTTTAAATTATAAGTTACTTATTTTACGATTTCCCAAACGGACACGTAGACTCGTAGACTCACTGGTAAACATTCTCGCCAACAGCAGACAGAAACAGGAGCCGGCCACTAGCACTTGCCCCATCACTTCAATCTTTTTCCTTTACTTGGCCGATAAAGAAAAAGAAAAGATAAATTTAATTAAGTGGATGGAGTTGCAAGATATACTAGCAATATGATCGATATTAAAATATTAATATTATAAAATTAAATTTAATAAATTTGTGGGAAAAATATTTATTAATAGTAGAATTTAGATATATAGGCAGTATTCTAAAAATTCTCGATTCAACCGATTAATCCCCGATTAATCCTCTTCAAATTACCCGATCGATTCAATTTTTGAAATCCGATTAATCTTTACGAATTTTTCTTTATTTGGGTATATATAATTATTTATTCAAATTAAAATACTATATTAATTTAAATATGAATAATTATAGAATATTTGTTAATAAATAACTAATATAATCATAATAATATATCAAATTGAATTTAATATTATAATATATTCGATTTTTACTCCAATTAATCCTCGATTTTCAATTAATCCCAAATCGATAGTTTGACCGCTATTCCCCGATTCCCGATTTTTACAACATTGTGTGTAGGTAGTTGTAATAGAATTCAACCCGAAAGGGAATTGAACTCGGTTAGGTACGTAATTGTAATAGAATTCAACCTGAAAGGTAAATGAACTCGGGTAAAACTAAAGTGTTAAAAATCTTGTACAATAATATGATTGCTAACCTAAATTTAAGTGATAACTAAAATTTAGTATTTCGGCATTATTGTATTTTACTAGAATAGTATTTCTCTTATTTATTTACTTTTGAAAGATCATTTCCCTTAATAATAAATAAATAAATAAAGAGTATATCTTTAATTTCATATGGCGTGCCCAAGTACACACAATAGTCACTAACTATCATATAAATGGTCTCTTCTTATTGGTGGTTGAATAATAAATGTTAATGGCCCCCTGCATTTGACAAATTCCCTATTAATATTTTTAATTTCATATTAGTATTAAATATAAAAACTTCATTATATTAAAGTACTTATATATACGAATCCCACAAAATCACTCATGACTATGTTTGATCTTATAGATTAGACGTAAATTAGTAGTGAATCGCTTACCGTGAACAGTACAAAAATTTAAAAGAGGAAACGTTTAACGGGACGGAGGGAGTAACACAACTGGTCGCTAGTTGCTGCTATTATTCCTATAATGCATCAAATTTTAGCACGTGTTTTTTGCCATTGACAATTAATAACATGAGATTTTTTATCGTGGGCCACAAAACACACAATAGTTACTAACTGCCATATAAATGGGCTCTTCTTATTGGTGGTTCTTATTGATGGTTGAATAATACTCCCTCCGTCCCCAAAAACGTTTCTTATTTGTGTTGGACACATTTGTCAATGCACGAATCCCACAAAATCACTCATAACTATGTTTGATATTATAAATTAGACGTAATTAATAGTCCATCGCTTACCCTGAACAGTACAAAAAGTAAAATGGGGAAACGTTTAACGGGACGGAGGGAGTAAATGTTAATGACCCCTGCGTTTCCATTAATTTTACAAATAAAAAGAGTCCATTTTTATTGTAGTTAGTGGCTAACGTGGACACATATTGGAAAACATTTGTGTGTGGAGTGCATTGTCTATTTTGGTCGTAATTAATTCTTTTGAGATAGTGGATGGCTTTTGACCAAATTACCTATAACTTTTATCAAGGCCCTTTCACTGGGACAAAATTTGGGTTGGTAAACAATTGATTCACGACTGTGTTGACTACATTGTCCATTGGCGGCAGCCCATGGCCCACCACCCATTTGCCAGCTTCTCTAATCTCTAGTGACTACATTATTCTTGTTCTCTTTTACCCCTTCATTTTGTTAACAAAAAATATAAAACATAATTAAATACGTATTAAATAAAATAATTATGTTTTTTTTTACAAATATAACTTATAATCTTACGAATATACTAGTATATGTTCTAAGAAACTTTCGTCTTAAATCAGGGTAGAATCCGGGACGATGGAGAATAAATACTTAACCACTGTATCTTACTTTTTAAGTACGGAAGTGACAATGTATGTGTTTTGTTGATGGTTAATGTGTCCGACTACGGTAATCGAAACCTTAAATTCAAGTGATAGTGTTTGGATAACCAATTTAGTGGCGGGGAATGAGAACTCCATTAACCTTCATTCTCATACCCTCCATTCTCCTTCCCGATTGTCATTCTCATGGTAAATCCGAACGCCTACTTTATTTACGATTCATTCGATAGACAAAATATAATGATAAGTTCTATTACTGAGAACTTATATTTTATACTGATAAGCATCGATAAGATATGATCCAAAATTAATAAGTGAAATTGGTCATTTTTGCTTCAGCTGGGGAACTTGATGATGTTAGTTAGAGACAATAGCAACACCTGATTATTATTAAATTAAAGGTTGATAATGTTAGTAAAGTGCAGGTTTAAGTCTTTAACTAACTACTACTAGTCCATTCGTTTACTAATAATTTGCAAGTCGTCTCTCGAACATGCGTGTGAACTATGAAGTATGAACGCAGACATTACACACTTATGAAGTCTTAATTTATAGGAGTGTCGTCAACATCTAACTCACAGTTTTGTTAGCAAATTAATTTGTCACAAATTTATAGGAGTATTTTTCAGGTTTTATATGTTTAGTGTGTGTTAGTGGTGTCAAGCCCATTTAAAGGCCGTAAACGAACCGAATCGAAATGAGTCAGACTGTTTTATTACTCGACTCTAGTTTGATTTTTTTTAAAAAGAATTCGGCCAGATTCGTTTAGTTTTCGAGTATAATTTTTTTATTGAAATTGTATTTGTTTATGAATGTGTTAGAGTTCGAGTTGCTAGCAAAATTTTGAGTCGAATTGAGTTTGAATCAAGTTCGAGTTGCTAAAACAAATATGTTAAATTTGGGTTATTTACAACAAATTAGAATTGTCTTCCAACATATATCATTAGGTAACATATACATCTATACTCTTTATTAATAAGCGAAACAATATATAATTTGGTGTTAAAAGTATCAAAATACCAAAGTACCAAATTTGGTACTTACCTAATATAAGTCGACTTCTTTAATAAAGTTTATTTTTAACACAATTCTTTGTAAATTTTATTTTCTTTTTATTTATTAATAAACGAAATAATGTATAATTTGGTAATAAAAGTACCAAAATACCAAAGTATCAAATTTGATACTTACCTGATATAAGTCGACTTCTATTCTCAATAATCTTTATTTTTAACACAAACAACTTATATTCTTTGTAAATTTTATTTTATTTTTAGTTATTGTTCATCCAATCGTAATTTTTATCGATAACTAAGTAATATTAAATAAACTATATTACAAAAACTAATTATAAGATAATTATCAAATTATATTAATTAATATTAAATTATCTAAAGAACAAATACTTGTATCATATGATAAAAATACAATTCGTTTCACAAAAATAAAATTAATATGTTAGATTTCTATATCAAGTAAAACAATGCAAAATTAGAATTATAGCGGAAAATTTCATAACTGATTCGATTCTTTTTAACCACATAACTATTTTTTACAAGTACCAATTTAATATTTATATTAATATATTAATTTTAATTCGTGTTTTGCACGGATTATGAATAATTCTCTACATATATTAATTCAATATTTTTAGTTTCGGGCCCGTGTGTCGCACGGGTTATCAAGTATCTATATTAATAAGGAGATCATGTTTAGGTCCTAAATCTTGGTACTCACTATAAAATTATACAATTATTTTTAAAATTTTATGTAATAAAATCTCAACTGACAAAAATTAACTTTTACTCTCTGTAAATTTTATTTCCCTTTCAATTTTTATTTGTTACTTAACATCTAAGCGTCAGTTTACTTTAAAATATTTATATTAGTAAGTCAACATGTCAGATTTATATAAATAAATAATTAGGTGCATGCATAATTAGAATTGTACGTTGAAATTTTAGAGTTACAGTTAACTTCGACTTTTTTAACTACATATTTTAACAACATTTTATATATTATATTTAAATCTGTATTTTACACGGATTATGAGTTTCAGTTTTATACAATTAATAACATGATACTATTATTTTTAATTTCGGACCCGTGCGAAGACTGGTTACCAACTAGTACCTCCTAATTGGATATCATCTAGCATGTGTCTTATATGTGCTCTTGTCACCCGCTAAAATATTGGGTAAACTTAAGGCACGCTAGAAAATTGGATAAACTATTTTGTTTGAACTAAAGCTCAATTCTTACCAGCCCAAGCCAAGTTGAGCTTATCAAGTTCAAGTTGAAGTTCCATATCAAGCTCTTTTATCTGCATAATGTAGCTCCTAACCTCAGTGAAGAGTGCTGCTTAGACATATCTTTTTCATGCAAAAACTGCTTACTGTTATATACTCTATACAAATATGCCGACCCAATTCATTCATTTCGTTTACTTAACCAACTGAATCAATCCTTGTTGACAGAAATTATAAAACTGATATTTACTTATAAATGTAATGAGTTAAAATTATAATTCATGTTCGGCTTTTAATCAAATACGGACCACGGATCATATTTCAGGTAGGATCAATTTGAAGGAAAAAATATGAGATATAATCTGAGCGGGTATATAAGTACTTGTATTTAGACATGTATTTTTCATGCAAAAACTGCCTACTGTTAGAGTGTTGCAACACTAAATAAATTATACAAACCTCCTAATTGTTCCTCTGAAACAAATTCATAAATGGTCAAACTCAGGTAGCATCCAGTTATCCTTTCTCTGTATCACGAGTTTCAATCTCTGCTGTTGAGACTTGAGCGCACATCTGGATGAGACAACCTAAATACATTTTACATGCATAAGTTGCTTATCTTTTATTATTTACAGAAGCAATAGGAGCTTTCTAATACAAATTGTCACAGTTCATATGGATACACTATTTGGGACACCTCTACATGTTACCCCGGGCTCAGAACTTGGTGCAAGAAGCTCATATGGTAGTACACCAGCACCACATCTATTCCTAAGCTTTGGATTGCTATTTCTTTGTTCAATTTCTTTCTCGATTCGTCCGATTTCCGCTGAGAAACGATAAAATGCATGAACCATTTCTGCATCGCCGGACCAGGTGGAGGGCTGACTTCTTTCGCCAATGTACTCTTCATCGGCTGAGTGAGTTGACAATGTGTCAACAACAGCCATGTACTTGGTTGATTGTAACAGACTTGATATTGATGAAAAAAAATATTTCTGGGGATCAGCAAGGAAGCTGACATATTCAGGGTCTTTTTCATCTGGAATCAACCGCCTCATAAGAGGCGGCCGGTTAGGCACATAACCGCCATAAGGGTACTGACCAAAGTTTAATGCAGCATGTTGGGCAGATGCAAGCCAGATGAGGGTGGTAAGAACTGAAGTGAGATCTTCAGGGGTGGCTAATTTGGGCCACCAGCTTTCATGGCGCAAATCAGCATGGCCGACATTTATGGATTCAGTGTACCAGGCTTGGAGCTCTTTGTCATTGCAGATTATACTTGATTCAGTGTAGTAACGTTTCACGTATGTACTTACCCAGCTCTCAATGGCATCCCAGATTAGAAGCCCATCAGCAGCATATGGGTAGTCCTCAATAAGGAGTTTTAAACCATGTGGTTTTGTTGGGTCTGGTTCTGCCATTCCCCTGCAGTGAAGGATTTTCTCGTAAGCTACCACACTTTCAACAAATAAAAAAAATTGCATAAACTTTTAACTATTGGAAACTTGATAAGTGAGCTTTGTTGACCGTCAAATTAATTATATATGCAAGTTTCCATTTAGAAGCCAATCAATCGTGATTTGTGATAAACTCGTAATGTAGGCATGATACAGCTGTCTAAAGGAGTTACCTTCTGATTAAATCGGCTGGAAGACCCTCTAAATCAAAGCGCCAATTCTTATAGGCAGAGGCACTGATCTCCATGCAGTAACGTCCAGGAGTGAAACAAGACTCGATAACACCATCAGCACTAATAAGAGTCTGGCGAGCTATAGCATTTATCACAAGAGTGTATCTCATGTGTGGTTCTAGCAGCTTATATATGGGATGAATTGCGCTTAATTGCCTATGTGCAGACAGTATAAAGGGCTCCATGCACGCATGTGTACGCAACCTTCATGATAAGAGACAGATTTAGCAAAACATTTCACATTTGTGAAATCCCACTCATATAATAGACCATGCATTGTAATATTGCTTACCAATGGTTGGCAAGTTGATGAACTCCAGCATCATTTGAGCAAACATGGGCTTTTGCAAGCTGCCACATCCAGTTGCTAGTGGCATCAACTGGAGGTGTAATCACACGCTTTGATTGTGAATCAGGTCCATTTGCAGGGAGGCTAAGCTCAATGGCTATAGGCTTAAGAGTGCCGATTGAAGTCAGGAAAAATATGGTTCGCGTCGCATATGCTTTGCGACCATCAAGGGCGTTGATCCGATCAAGAAATGGTAGATA
This sequence comes from Apium graveolens, assembly GCF_009905375.1. Classification (NCBI taxonomy): domain Eukaryota; kingdom Viridiplantae; phylum Streptophyta; class Magnoliopsida; order Apiales; family Apiaceae; genus Apium; species Apium graveolens. The sequence continues at coordinate 27,368 of NW_027418552.1, read as the reverse complement.
GATGTCATGGTAGTCTACGATAAAGAGTTTATTTTCTTTCAAAGCCTGTGCAAAAATGCCAGAATCAAATTAGAAATTCAGAATATTGCGACTTGGGTTGTAAACATGACTATAATCAACTCAAAAGATCAAATTAAATCCGGCGCAATAAAATAAATACATTTGTGTTTGTGAATAATAAAAAATACTGGGAGAGATGGTTTTAGTGTTTGTTATACCTGTTGCAGAGTCATGCCATTGAGATTGCCAGCAATGTGTTCTTCTTTGAGGGCCGACTCCTGTGGACCAAAGATTTTGTGATCAAGGTTGCCCACTGGTGGGAATACCTCAAGTTTTTCAATGGTGACTGGGTTAATTCCTGCTAGAGCTTGTCGAGCAAATTCATCATCCCTCAACCAGGCAAACTTGTCCTCTGCATATGCAGTCATATGTTACTTCAAGTAGGCACGTGCACACATTCACACACACACACACACACATCTGAGATATTTTGTGACCAATTTGGGTCAAGTGAAAGAAATTTCAGAGTAAAATCCATTATGGTATAAATACACAGATTGGAAGTAACTTCATCCTGAGTGTGTTAGCAATGCATATATAGTCAAATAAATATCTAATGGGGCAAGTGGTAGCTGAAACATTGCTAAGCTGAGTAATGCTCACTTGAAATAATTTTGGGGGTGTCATATTTGAGGAGGTTGCCCTGGCTAGATTCTTGAATCCGACTGACTACATATTGAAGAGGGAGCTTCTGTAAGAGATCATCATGAAGCCCTAGTTTGAGGAGGAGACCTTCACTGTAAAGGCTGTCAATGTGTCCAAACCCCTTAAAGTTGTGGTTATTTGATGAGATGCTCGCCATCAATGACGGAAGTAGATTATGAAGCACAGCTTTAAGCCTACTTGCTGAGAATGTATTTTGCTTACACTCCTCAAATTGCTCATCTCGTGGCACATACACCGGCAATGGCTTCTCCACTCTGCTCTCTGCATGCAAATCTGCAGAAGGAAAGAAAAACTTAATGAGCCTCTAAATTGATATTTGGATTACCAAGTAAACCTAGATATATCGCTTTCAAGTATTTAGTAAAAAGCTTACGCGCATCTACATCCAATCATGTCTATAGCGAAGTATAGCAAGCTAGGGATCTTAGTCAAGGAAAAAACAAACTATAGATTCCTAAATAGCATAATAAAGTACCAAAACATCATCAATGTAATGTAACATTTTTAAAAATAATTTTTTCATGACAAAAAGTCCAGAATCGGTAGGATTAGTAGGTTGAATTCATGTAACAAACAAACACAAAAAGAAGTTTAAAATTACCAGTTTCAGTTGGACGACGTCCTGTGCGACATCTTCTAGGGAATGGGCGTTTGCTACCTCCAAGTGTTGGCCTGACAAACTCAATACCTTTATCAGGATTTCCCAAATCATTGTACACATCATAGTCGTAAACGCGATCAGATAACTTCCTTATTCCTTTGCCATCTCCTCTCAAATCACTTAGCTCTTTCTCTCTCAATGCTTTCAGGCCTTCTGGAGTCTCACTGGGTAGATATGGCTATCATAGAAAAATAGGGAACAAACATTAATTGTGCTAGTCTAGGGAGAACAAATATTTATCAATGGGACATAGTTTTGGTAGGCAGTTCTTGCTGAATGTTAACTTCAACAAACAACCAATATTAAAGACTGAGCTTGTGCTTGTGCATCGGGCAATATAGGTGACCTAGAAAGCCATGACCATGTGTGATATTATACGACCTTATTACTTGGACAATGGAGAATCTCTAGAATTGCACTAAACCATTATAACTTTCTGCCTCAGCTGAAATATAGCAGCACTTCAGAAATATAGAAGTAAATGCCTTTATGGCTATACCATTCAAACAGAAGCACTACCAAATCCAAATGCATGTTTAGTGTTTACCTGTGATGTATGCCAGAAATAATTATAAAAAAAAAATTGAGTATACCCTCTTGTATAGACAAAGTAGTTCCATATTTAAATGACTAATTTATATAAAAGGAGGCGAAAAGAGAACTTCTGTGGAAATAAAACAAATTTCAACATAATTTCATGCTATTTTTAGCATATTCCATGTAACAATTGACTAGTTAAAAAGGTGCCAAATAGTATGATACTAAAACACAAATTATTCCGCAATCTATTCATGAAAAAGTTTTTAATTTCTATGAAAAAATGGAGTAAACTGGAAACAAACAGTTCTTTAATGTTCACCTGATTAGAAAAGAATACTCTTTTGCCAGGATGATCCTTCTTGGATTGAACCCATGAATCACAGGGAAAATGAACTGGACCACATGCAAATCCCTCAACAACGACACTTTCCATAAAAAATTCCTTTTGGTGTTTGTTTGTAACCAAAATTGCCCCTGGCTTCCCAAAATTTGAGTCCACCATAAATTCAGCTGTGTAATTCACCCTCTCTGCTTTCACATTATATTTCTTTGACCAATCCTGTAAAACAGCCTCCTTGCTCTTTTTTGGAGTTCCAGTTCCTTTGACAATTCAAGTCATCACCAACACAAAATCAATCGAAATCCTCAATAACAACAATCATCATAACAGACAATAGACATTGTCTTGTGTACGATTGTGTACCTCACTATACTTAAGACTAGCTAAAGCACATACTAGAACTCGTTAAGTTATCATAACATAGAATTCATCATGTACAAATTCCACGGCCTATTGCACAAAAGCATCAACCAATATTGCATAAAATAACCCGGTTAGTTAAAGAGACATTAGTATAGCAAAAAGAACACACCAAAATTAGTTAAGTTATGAAACATAGAATTTATCATGCACTAATTTCCCGAATAAGCTTATACTAAATTGCACAAATTACCCGGATGATTAAAAAAATTAGTCTGCCTAAAAGAACATACTCAAAACTAATTAAAGTTAACCCCACAATGGAAACTTAAAAGCAAGATTAGGAAAAAAACATAATTACAGAAATGATAAAGAAAAGTAGCTTACTTGGATCAGTATCAGAGCTAACAAGTTCAAGAACAACATTCCTTCCAATCTTATCAGTGAAAGCATCTAATTGTTTCACAATGGTCTCCTTGAAATCTTCTTTATTCTTGTTTTTGACAGTGACCACAGCTCTTACCTTAAATTTAACAGCTTTTTCAGGAACAATTCTCCCAATCTTATCACTAATAGCTGAAATAGGACTTGTTCTCACAACTTTCTTGCTTTGAGAATCTCCTTTTTCCACACAGTTTACAAAGAATCTTTTACCATTTGTTGGGTAAAAAAGAAGATTCTTGTTTAAACCAAGAATCTTTGATGATGAAGTGATGAATGGAGAAGATCTGTCTAGTACATGACAGGAAGATCCCATGAGTTCTTTTACAAGTGCCATTTTTAGACTACAAGGTGGTAAAGGTAAACCTGTGTGCTGTGTATATTGTTGTGTGAGCTTGAATAAATAATATGGAAAAATGATCTGTAATAATTCGTGGGAGATTGGATTGATGGGCAACTTTACTGAAAAAAAGGAAAGATGATTACAAGTATATTTATATGCTGGTTAGCCTATATGAGAGATAGAGAGAGAGAGAGAGGTGGGGGAGAGAGAGAGAGAGAGGTGGGAGAGAGAGAGAGAGAGAGAGCGAGAGAGGGAGAGAGAGAGAAGTGGGAGAGGGAGAGAGAGACGAGAGAGAAGTGGGAGAGAGAGAGAGATGATCAAGAAAAGTATATGGGCAGTGAGATACCAAGTTAGAGTTGTAGATCAAGGGTTTGGGAGTATCAAGGATTAAGCACCATGACAAACGAAGCTAAGAAGAAACAAACAGTAGTATTTGACTAATGTACATATTGAATATTGCAGATTGTGTCGGAGTCACCTTAGCATATTATATATTATTCATATTTAGATGCCTACTTTCTCTGACAATCATTAAATATGAAATAATATTCGATTTCTTCTAATATTTACAAAATGACTAGAAAAATTTGTACTCCTAAAAATTTTTGATATAGGTGACAGTCGTGTAGATTTTAAAGATCGTACTTTATTGAGTAAAGCTCTAAATTTCTCCGTCCCTAAAAACGGTTCCTATTTGTGTTGGACATGTTTGTCAATACATACTTTTGATTGTTAATATCTTTAATTTCGTATTAGTATTAAATATAAAAACTTCATTGTATTAAAGTACCCATAAATACGAATTCAACAAAATCACTAATGTTTGATCTTATAGATTATTATAAACGTAAATTAGTAGTCAATCGTTTACCATAAACAGTACAAAAAGTTAAAACGGGAAAATCATTTTGGGACGGAGGGAGTACATTATTGTAGATTTGTGTAAGCTAAATTATAATTTTGAATTTTCTTATTTTGAAAACATATGTTCAACAAAGTAGAACTATCAAATTGAAATACTACTACTTTTTAGTACATCCACATATTGTGCCTAAACTTTTCGTCGATTCTTCTAAAAAGTTTACGGGACCGAGCCATTTTTAGAGCAAATATAAAATTCAAAAAATTAAACACCCTTCGCCTCAATTATTTACATATTTTTTCAACACTATGCATATATTTTAAAGTAAATATAAAATATATTTTTGCAATTTATTTATTTTAGTTTTCCTTTTTATTAAATTTTTTATTTAAATGAAAAATATTAAAATAATTTATATGACTAGCCTTTCCATAAGCGGTAAAATGTGTCTAAAAGCATCTTCACTGCCGTTGACTAAAATGGATAAATATTGATTATGTAAAATTTACTGAACCATTTATTTCGGTGGAGTTAACTATAATGATTGACTATTTTTAAAAAAAAATAAATTACTACTATTTTAAGTTATAGATGGATTCGACAAATATAACCAACATATATAGATTGGCTAAAATTATAGCTAATGGGAAAGTAACAGGCGAGAACAATATTTTTTTGCATAATATCTACTCGATGCATCTCATATCATGTGTCATGTTTTAACTAGTTAATGGTCAATTTTCTTATATTTTGACCATAAATTACTCTAAGTCTATGATTAAATAAGAATCAAAACTTGTATCATTATAAAATATATCTAATCCTTTTTAGAATGTAATTTTCAATTTTTTAAAATTATATACAAATTTATCTTAATTATCAGTCAAATATAATCAATTTGACTACATAATAGTCAAAATATGACATATAATATGAGACAGAGGGAATATAATAATTATTTTTGGTACGTTTGAATGATCGGACGGAGTAATGAATAAATTAAGAGGAGACCTTTCGTGTGCGGTACAAATAATGTTGTTTAATTATTCACATGGATGCAATTTCTGAATTTCATAATTAGGAACCAAAATTGATTAGAAACACCAAAATCGATTAAATGGATGCAATGAGCTCGACCAATAACCAAATTATTATCAGAATTTCTTGTTTGTTGTTTGATCTTGCGTAACAGACTCTTTGAGATTCCTACTGAGAATGCGTATCTTTGCTCTTTATTAATAAGAAATTGTTAAAAAATAATATTATCAAAATACTAAATAAATAATGGTTATCACCCAATATTTGATTACTTCTAACTTTATATTTAAATCTACAATTACATACTCCCTTTGTGTCCTTGAATTCTTTATATTGGGGGACGAGAGGACGGAGATCGACACATGCTTCCGTAATATATGGTTCCCTAAATAATTTTGAATAGTTTTTTTAAAATAAGAATATAGTAATGTTTAAACTTTTATACAGAAAAAAGAAATTATAAAAATAAATTGCAGAACTATATTTTATGGTAGTCTTACATGTGTGTCAAGCACGAGGAAAATCTGCCGCTTAAATGCGGTTTATCTTAATTCACGTGGTTTACATGCTATTGCGTGAGCCGTGCGTTTTACCCACACCCCGGACTACGGGTTTCCTACGAAAAAAAATATGTAAAAAATCCAGTGAGACGGAGACAGTATCTGTATAAAACTATATGATTATATCTATTTTCGATGATTGATTAACTTTACTTTTTTAATATTAATAAAAATCACAGTTTCATAGGGATTATATTCTTTAATTTTCCAATATAGTTTTTTTTTTAACTTTTTTGTTTGATAATAATCGATTACACATGCAGACGTGAAATTCCTGACCTCCCGCGACGAGGTACTAGAATATTGCTTCTTTTCTAAAAACATTTCGTTACTTGATCTAGTAAAAATCTAAAATGGTGGTTAAGTTTGGTATTTTCCCACTGAAGTGCAAATGTTAAAGTACATCCCCAGCTTTTCCAGTCTCTGCTACTTGTTTTCTTGCACGGAAAAGATCTAGGAATATTAATTTAGCAAAAAAAAAAATCTAGGAATATCGACCTGCAATTACATTATGTTTTAAACTTCTACTTTGTCAACGAATTATACTCACTTATTTTCATAATATTATATAAATCCCGGATGATCTCGTTACTTAACCCGGTATCACAGTCCCACCCACCCGATTAATATTTTGCGTTTAAAATTTTAAATCTACTTTCAACTAGAATAGTGTACTGAAAATTGCAATCATGAGAATATAAAGTACTTGAAGAATAGTAGTACATGTTGTCGGTCAAAAATACTTATCCGATACAACCGATTTCTGATAAATTGCAGATAAATTATTCGAATTTTTAAAAATCGTCCGATAAATCGCAAATCGGTATCTTAACTGAATAATTCCGATTTCCGAAATCTGAAATACTGGCATATAACTTATGTATTGTGTGTTTTTGGACACACAGTAGAAAAACTGTATTAAGATCGTAACTTTTATGAGAATAGTGTATTGAAAATTGAAATCATGAGACTATAAAGTACTTGAAAAATAGTAGCACGTGTTTTTGGTTTGATCCTTCTTTTCTCCTCGACTCCATGCTCGCTATGTATTGTGTGCTCTTGGACACGCACTAGAAAAACGGTTTTAAAATTGTAACTTCACAGAAAAAAAGGTAGCAAAGGGGAAAAGTGTGGTAGGCCAGGATCACTATAGATTGTCCCTGCAGTTCCATTAAGAAATGGAGGAATCTCGGAATTGCATAGTGACAACTGGCAACACTCCAGACTCTTACCTTTTCAGTGAAATTGTCCATTTTGTTTTGCCAAGTACCTAAGCCCGCAAACTTCTAAATGGGCCTCAGTGTCTGGCCCAACAAGAAACATTAGTATCTTAGATCAAGTCCAACAGTGTATTAGTGGGTTTCTTATAAATATTATAAAATATTAACACTTAGGGGGCGTTTGGTTCATCTCGGAGAAACAGAATGAAATCGAGAAAGGGAAAAGAGTAGAAAGGAAAGTAAAGACCCATAATTATTTTACGTGTTTGGTTCAGATTCGGAAACGGAATGAAAATTTACATGATTACATTTATTTTTGATTTTTTAATATTAAACAATCTCAATATAGTCAAATATATTTATATTATAACAGTATAATATATTAACATTATAATAAATAAACAAATTTAATTATTTAATAGCACAATTAACTTTTTAAATAAATTAACATATAAATTTATATCAAAATTATTTTTAATTTATTAAAACTAAATTATAAATCATTTTTAATTTTTAAAATTAATTTTGCATACTGATATATTTTTTTGGTCCAAAATTTAAATTATAATTGAAATAAGAAAATAAAAGTGGGAAAGGGTGTTCAAATACCTAGTGGGAGGTGGGGAATAGAGTTTGAGGAATAAGGGGTAAACCTACAACTAAAAAAGGGGAAAGAGAATGATTGTTTTTACTAAACAAACATCAACAAAGGGAATGACCCCAATTCTTTGCCTTTCCCTTTGTTGAATACCTTGTACCAAACGCCTCCTTAGTGATTTGAGACCTGATTTTGAATTTCAACTCCAACAATGATCTTTATATTCCTTCCTAATTATTATTTTATTAATAAATTTGAAAAGATATGGACAAAAAGTGGAAAAGAGAGAGAAAAATGTAAAAATAAAAGAGAGAAATGATTTTTTTATTGCTAAAAATGTTATAAGGGAGTAATAGAAGTTCCTTAAAGATAAAGAATGAAATTTATGTCTCGGTGATATAAAGAAGTACTAAGATACTGTTGGAGTGCCATTTTTTGTCAAAATCCTTATAATTGAACTTAAAAGCTCATATAAGGAAGTTGTTGGACTTGCTCTTACATATGCAGTTTCACTCTTTCTACTCTTTCTGATGTTAAAAAATTGGTAATAGGCACTAATCATGGAGACGACGATCTTTTAGCGATTAGTTGAGAGTGATTCGGACCGATTAATCGAAGCATTAACTAATAACAAGTTTCACCTCAGTGCAGTGGCATCCCATTGTCATTTCTCATATTACTACTAGTTTGTAAGATCAATGAATTGAAGCAATGTCATAAAAATGAGAACATTATTAGACTTAAGCGGAATGTATGCTAAACTATTAGAATTTCTCTATGAAGCAGATTTATGCTTTATTTGTATTAACCAGAAACAAGCCACACATTCAAAACTCTGACCTTGCTATTTTATTCATCTCTTCTTCCTGATTTTGATCTAGCTGAGACGACGACGAAAGAGCAGGATCACTAATGTCGGACTGATTCAATCGTCCAAGTATTCTCGTAGACGTTCCCCGTCTCAAAATATGTGTCATTGCGGAGATCAGATGAACAGCAGGATTAGGTGGAGTAACTGCAGATTTAAACTGGTTGCAAAAGCTCATGTGCTGAATCAACGCCTCTTCCGTGCTCAACAATCGCATCTCGTAATTTACAGCCTCTGCGCAGAGTCCACATATCCATTTACCTTGATACCTCTGGCGAATCATCGTAATGTACGTTACGGTGCACTCCTCTGTCAATCCGCAACACTCACATTTCGCCAACTCCTCTGCCTCCTCCTCCTCCTCCGTCCGAATCACCTGTTCAGCGGACACTGTAAGCTCTGATTCTGATGATGTTGTTTCGTTATTGTTACTATGATTCATCACCATTAATAGTACCTAACACGCAGAATCAGTCTGATGTTTTAATTGCACCTATGAACATTATTAAACGCTTAAATAGAGAAAGAAGCAGCGTAAAATTGCGATGTAGAAATGTCACACGTTGATCAATAATTAAGGAATACTGGTTAAGTACTTAAGCTGCCAAAGAATCGAGTTGATTCGAGGAGGGGCCTTGCATTATTACAAAGTCACATGTCTTGTACTCCCTCCGTCCCTCCCAATTGTTATCGTTTCTGAGAGAGTGTCCAACACGTATTCTAAGATGAAGAGAAAATATAGTTCTTTAATTTTTTTTTAAAATTTTATTTTTATGAATAAAAGTATAAACATTCTATTTTTATTCAGAAAAAGAAAATTTTAAAAAATAGTTATATACCTATACTTTCTATTCATCTTAAAATGCGTGCCGGACATTTTCCCAGAAACGATAACAATTGGGAGAGACGGAGGGAGTACGTGTTTAGGGACTTAAAAACAACATAGTTGATTCGAGGAGGGGCCTTGCATAATTACAAAGCCACGTGTCTTATACGTGTTTAGGGACCTAAAAACAACATCTACGAGGAATCACTTTTAGGAGAATTCATGCGGACTGGGTTTACATCAGTCGAATGTGAAATTGTTCTGTACTAAAAGCATCTTTTAGGATATTGGCCCCAAATGAGAGTAGTGTGTTTGTCGTGTTTCATGTTTAATCAGTGCTTAACTCGTAAGTTCACACTTCACCTAATTAATTTGGTATACCAACTGTTCTGCAGAAGACTTGAACAACAACAACAACAGAATAATCACTCGGCTTAGCTCTAATCTCTTTTTTTTTGACTAATTTGGCTTATATGCCTTACAATTAAGTATCTGTTCTAACAAATCTCGGGTGTGAGTAAAAATCAAACCCAGAACCTGGAACCACAAGAGATAAGTACTTGACTACTTGAGTTATCTCATCACACTCAGCTCTAATCTTTTAAATGACAGTCGAACGTGAACGTGAGCTGGCCCGTGGTTTTGTCTCAGTGAAAGGGAACACGCGTACACAATATCATCTCGTTGCTTTGTTAAATGTTGCTCCTTCCTATTTACGGTTTTTGTATGTATTTTAAGGTGCATCGAAAAATAAACCTCTATAAATTACTTTTCAAAGGTGGGAAGAGTATAAACATCTGATACTCCAAATAGTATTGCACACATTATTTATGAATATAACTTGATTTATTACAAGCAATCGGACCACAGTTTTAGTGGGAGTGAAGTTCAAATTATCAAGAAGAGATTAAACATGAACTAGAAAGCATTTATTTCTATAATAATGGAGATAAAGAAAGTCGGTACAAGTGTACGAGGTAAGGGAGCAACAAACTGTGTTGCAATACGACGTTGAATAGCAATTCCTATCCTGTGAAAAACATATTCAGCCGAGCCTGCAGTCATAACGTTATTTATATTTATGATCTTCTGCACTCATCTAAGAAACTCAACAACATCAGATACCAAGAATTCAAATGTGTCAATAGCACGATAAGCATTTATTTCCAGGTCCAGTATATGATCTCCTATGAAACCTTTACTTTTCTGATGTGTGATATATTATCCCGTTCATCTCCTCCTCTTCGGTACTTCTGATGCAGAATTCTGCAATTCCTGATACTCAATCTTCCCAGTGGCGTCGTCTTTTGGAGGAGTGCCTCTGGCAGTATTTCAAGCTTGTCACATTCAGAAAGTTTCAAGTGACGGAGAATTGGCATGATGTTCAAATTACTCCCATCTCCTTCACCCCCTGTGCTGGTCAAATTCCACTCTTCCAAATTTCTCATCCTTACGATCTCGAGCTTCTTTAACTTTGGAAATGCAACCGTTATTTCCCCAACTTCAGAATTGGAATTCAAAAACTGACGATCAATGCATTTTAAGCTATCTATACTCTCTAAATGGAGTTTCTCAAGCAACGGTAGTTCCCCTAAAGCAGGTAACTGCTCACAGCTTTGGCATTCGAGAATGTCAAGTTTCTTTAGATGGCGTAATGACACAATCCAATTTGGAAATTGACGGCCTCCATAAGTCTTCATTTCTAACTGCACCAAGTTTTTATGAGGTTGAAGAGCTTCAGCTACGTCGCACATGATTTGATCAATTTGCACTAGAGGCTTGAAATTCATTGACAGCGTTAAGAGGCCTTCTTTTTTCTTCAACTCTGCCATTTTAGCCTCACTTGCATGTGCAACATTTCCCAGACCTTCTAAACTGAGACGCCCTTGAAGGTAGTCTAAGTCTTTTAGATCCTTAATTCTACAAGCTGCTTCATTAGCACCACCACCACCGCCTCTAATAACGAATTTGCTCAATGTTCTAAGAGTGGTCAATCGGCTGATACCTCCTGGAAGCACTGATAGATAATCAGTTTTATCAATCTCAAGATGCCTCAAGTTTTCTAGTTTCCCAATCCCTTGAGGGAGCTCTGTAAGATGATTGCAGGCTACAAGCTTCAGAGTTTGCAGATTATATAAATCACAAACTGATTCCGGCAATTTTTCTAGTGGATTGAAGGATAAATTGAGGTAACGAAGGTTTATCACTTTTTCAACCTCATCAGGAAGTATACGCAACCTGTTGTGGCTCAAATCCAGTGCTTTAAGATACTTCATGTGATGAAATAACGTAGATGGAACTGCATCAATTTGGCTTACAATTGGCGGAGAATCATAGAAGGACTGGACCCAGAATGTATGCAACTTCTCTGAGTTTTCAAAGTTCTCAGGGAAAAGGGTATCATCTCCACGAATCAATGTTTTATGACGGATATTTGCACTAGCTGAGTGCACCTGTTCTTGACTCTCGGGCTTCACAATAACACACTCATTTTTGGTGAAGTATTGTGCAAAATCGTGTACAATGTCGTGCATCTTGAATCTTGTAACGATACCACTTTTTTTATCTTTTTCCAGATTCTGGAAAAAACACCTCATTATTAACTCATCCAAGTAACTCCTACCTGTTGCTTCCATTTCCATATTTGCTCCTGCAAGGTAACCTTGTGCCATCCACAGTTTAATCAAATTGTCTGCTTCAATATAGTAGTATTTCGGAAACTTAGCACAATATATGAAGCATTGCCTCAGTTTTGAGGGAAGATCATAGTAGCTCAACATTAAAGGAGGGGAAAGATCTTCTGCCCCTTTCAGTTCCCAGAATTCACTCTTTAAAACATCACTCCAACCTGCTAAAGTACTTTTTGAGCGCATGAGACCACCGATAGTATATGCAGAAAGAGGTAAACCTTTGCATTTGCGAGAAATCTCCCTACCAATATCTTCAAATTCTTCCTTCTCCTCGGCCTTCTCACTAAATGCTATGCGACTGAACAAGGTCCAACAATCTTGATCAGACAACTGCCCTAGCGGGTGAATGTATGAGCTATTCATCATCCTGGCAACATTCTCATTGCGAGTGGTCACCAAAACCCTACTTCCGGGAGCTCCTTTCTTAAGATTGCACTCCAATTGTTCCCAAGATTTGCGGTTGATCTGCCCCACATCATCTAGAACAAGCAGAAACTTCTTGCCATTGAGAGAGTTCTTGACAAGCTGTAATGCAGTTTGAAGTTCAGCCACATTAGGTGCAACTTTTTCAACAGATTCAACAATGGCCTTAGCAACCCGGACATCATCAAACGGATCTGAAACACACACCCAAATCAACTCCGTGAACTGGGTTTTCACCTCTTCGCTGTTGTGAATAAGTTTAGCCAGTGTAGTCTTTCCCATTCCACCCAAACCAACAATAGAGATGATTTGAAGTGTTTCTTGTACAGCTTGAGTACTAGTCTCAGAACACAACTTGCTTATAAGAGTACTCTTATCCTCCCCCCGGCCAAACACATCTGATACCTCAATGGATGATGATGTTGATGATCTAGGTCTTACCCTATTTTCTTGACCACCAACATCAATTTTAACTAATCTAAATTCATTTCCGTTTGAAACAATTGCATCTAGTCTCTTGTTTATGTTTTCTATATTAATAGCTATATCTCGACGATGAACAACTGTACTAAAATCAAAGCAAGAAGGTATAAAAGAGAAGCATACCTTCTTCTTAACAGTTTTATCTTCATTTTTCTTAATTTCCAACTTTCTGGCAGCTGTATTCCATTCACAAATAACATCATCCACATCGTAGGCTACATCTTTAAGGCTCTCTAACCAGAGCTTTACATCAGGATCACTCACCTGCCTCCTCTCGGCATTCTCAATCACACCCTGGACCAGGTGGAGTTTCTGAGAGATGTTCTTGATTTCTGTCTCGACGCCGACTACTAATCTGTACTCTTTTCCAATCTTCTGACTTGCGACAACAGTGAACTGTTCAACGATTTGGGAAATCAATGCATCACCCATAGCTCGGAGACGATCGATGAATACTGGCATATGAAAAGTTAAGATTTGGGAAGTTGATTTCAATAAAATCTGCAGATTGGTACAAGGGGGCTATATCATGAAACTTACAGGAAATTGAGTTGGTAAGAAAGGTGGTCTGGACATTTTCGAGGAACTAGACAGAAGACTTTGACAGTTGACTCCAGTTGCAGCAAGTTGATGCTTTCTGAGAATCAGAGGGATGTATTTCATTGTCTCCAAATTTACAGACTAATACTCCCTCCGTCCAGTTAAACGTTTCCTCTTTTGACTTTCGGTACAGTTTACGGTAAACGATTGACTACTAATTTACATCTAATCTATAATATTAAACATAGTCATGAGTGATCTCGTTGGATTCGTATTTATCATTACTTTAATACAGTGAAATTTTTATATTTAATACTAATACGAATTTAAAGATATTAACAATTAAAAGTGTGCATTGGCAAACGTGTTCAACACAAATAGGAAACGTTTTTAGGAAGGGGAGTATAATTTACCGTCTTAATTTTTAGCAGGCACAACAGTAACAAGTAACAGAACATGAACCCCTTACAAGTTACAACCATTCATAGAATTCTACGATACCAAACATCCCCGAGGGTAAATAATATTAGAAATGCAGTATGATATTTACTAAATATTAAAAAAAAACTAAATCAATTAGTAGATCAAAAAATAGGCCATAGCTTTCTTCGATTTCCTAGTTATGCACCAGTTAGAGAAAGTGACAAGGCGCATACTCCTACTATATAGTATTAAAATACTTGGGAAAAAAAATAATTTAACATCATAACTAGTCTTTTTATGTGTGGGAAAGGAGAATCCGATATTGAATATCGAAATTAACTGAAGCCAAAAACAAAATCATTTTACCTTTCAAGACAACTATTACCTGAATGTAAAGTAACATAGTTCAATACAAGACAAAAGATGACAGACTGATTACCGAGTCCAAGAACTTGCCATCCCTTGGAGTTGTAATGCAATTCAAAAGTACACATCAACTTGTAAATACAATTCAAAGCTGACCCTTAAAAGGACATTTTACGTTGGCAAATAAATATCTAAAGCATATTCAAATTTAAGAACAATTTGGACCATTCATTTTTAAAAAATGAAGGGGCAGTGAGCATCATCATATCTGAGTTACATATTCTTCATTCTTAATCCAAACAAGTGGAGGAAGACATCCCTTGCTGTCTTCATGCTTTAATCGATTTAATCACGCTCACTAATTGCAGTCAAGTGCTCGTCTATCTCATCCGTGGACAATGCTCGGAAAACGGGATTTCCCTTCACCACAACTCCAACCTGTCAAAAAATTAGAATTTCAATACCAAGAAAAAATGACACTTGTGGAAGATGTGCTATAAAATCTTAATGATCAATCATCCCGTGTGGGAACTTCAAAATCTGTCAAATTAATGTTACCCTCCACATGGAATCTTTTGATAGCTTCACAAGAACACATAATGATCGATTACTAAAAAACATTACACACATTTTTCTTTTAACATTTTATTTTTTGTAGGGGATATAATTCATTAAATATGTACTAGTGACTTGACCAGAACAAACTAAAGAGATATATATACATTGTGAAAGACAACTTTTAGGCTTGTTTCCAATGAGGTGATGACCTTAGTATATAGAAAGTAATATTTTAAAAAAATGAAGAATCTAACTGAAGAAAAATAATAATACAAACTGTAGCTGGTGAAGATTGTGATAGCTAAAAAAAATATCAGTCAACCCTGTTAGGGTTCCTTGGAAAATACAAAAAAAAAGGTCATTTCTACTTAACTAATATACAAAAAAAGTAATTTCTATAAATACATATATTTCAACCATTATACAAAAAAGTAATACAATTATAAGTTATAACAAAAAATTTAAAATTTAAAACAATGTTAAAGGTATGCACAGCTAAGCTTGTACAATGTACACCATGATAAGGATAATGCCACTTAGACGAGAGTGTATATAAACCAATATGCTTAAAAATAAAACTTGGTCAGTCTTTTTTTTTCATAAACAAAACTTGGTCGTCTTGACACAAACATATTTGCAGTTTAGTACCACTTGACATAGTTATCACAATAATGCAGGAAGTTTTCTTGAATTGTTATATGACCAAACCAAGGGAGGGGTTTATTATATACCTCAATCTCACTAGCCTTTAAGTCCTCTTGCAACACAGATTGTAGCGCTGATATTGCAGTCTGTAAAACAGAATGGCACAACATTATGTTATATAAAAATCACCAGATAAGCCACACTTGTTTAATCTGGAACTCAGTAAACATAATTCACTTATAGCAAATATATCAGTAATCTGGAACTCAGTAAACATATATCAGTCGAAACTGGAGAGCAAATCCTGCTCAATTTTATTGAAGATATCAAACAAATTTATAGCAAGGAAAAAGGTAATTTATACCTGGACAGTCTCCTCGTATGTAAAGGCTGGATCATTCTTCATTTTCTTCTCGAGGAAATTTATTGCTTCTTGTTCTTTCAATCCAGCACTTGTTGCCTAGAGTGTATCATTATTAACCACCCAATATCTCTCATTAGATCAGTTTTTATGACATAAAACAACAAAATATAAGTTCTATACTTCTCTGTAATCAGATTTCTTTCGCAAACAAGAAACCGACCTCTCAACAGAACAAGTGACACACAACCATTTCAAATTTTAATGTTTGGCATGTACATAATGCCACTTCAGCAATATATAGTGAACTAGACAATGGGGAATACGATTTGTAAATTAGCAATTTGCTATAAATTCAAATACTCTCAAATACTTAAACTTAGAAAGCATTTGTTTATCAATTGCATGCACCCATGATGTGTCCAATCATATATGACGAAACAAAGAATTTTGCTGATCAGTTGCCCTTCTTAGTGAAAGACTTGATAAGAACTTAGAAATGCCGTAAGGTCAAAAAAAATTATAAATAGGAAAGTGTAAATTTGGGTCAATAAATTGCAATTATATTACTACAAATGTTAGAGATTGCAGTACTACAGTTAGTAAAATAATTAAGAAAATAGTCATGAAATTTGGGAAATAGAAAAGTAGCATCAGTTTTAGTGGACGAGTGCTTAGCTATCATTTGGGTACTTTTTTATGCACTCGCGAAGCCCTGGCCAGAAAAACTGAGCCCTTACACCAAGTTCAAGCATTTTCATTTCTAGAAGGCTAATCTCCCTTGCATATTGTTCTGCTCAAACTCATTTACTCTTGGGTGTTAATGTTGCACAGTTGAGCACACTATTCAGGTTCAGCTATTTTAGAACATGATTTTCATCATGGTATATTCCTGTTACAGCCTCTTTAAAAAATTTCTAATTCTATTAACAGCCTCTTGACGAATTGTCTTAACAAGCAGTCATATATTCATATTTATATTTGAAATTGTATAGCATCAACGCCATATATCCACTCTTTAAGGCTTTTTCATCTAAGCACCTGCTTTGAAATCCTGGAGATCCTTATGTGACAACATGACACCATGGCGCCAAAACATCTATAGAAGTTACTCTAAAGTATCCTCCATTACAAATCAGACTTGTAGCTTATTCTCAAAGACTTATCTCAGTGAGTCGTGTCTAGATTGTATTAGAAGACCCTTGTGCTGAATACTGACGATCAACCAAGTCTTGTATATTCCATTTCTCTAATCTGTTATTCTTTAGTATAATTTCTATTTACCTGTTTATATCTTGTTAAAAAATAAACTTCACACCATAGCAACACAAAATCCAATTCTAATCATTATCATTATTGTTTAAATACAAAATTCATCGATAGAGAAAATACCTTGTGACCAAAGAAATGGCCAGCAGGGTCACACTTAAACAGTTGAGGTCCAACCTCGTCATCAATACCCAAGACCATAGCAACTGCCAGAAAATCATAAGATAATAAAAAAAAATGAAATTAAACAGCAAACCCTCCTCATGCTAATGAGATAATTAGCATGAACAATATATATCCATTACATTGATATTCTAAAGCTGCAAAGTTGATGTGCATTTAGTAAGCTCAATAAACATATTAGCTCAAAATCTGAAGATAAACTATTAGAAAGTTCAAAGTTATGCTTCAGGACTTAAATCAGTTACATACCTACTCCTAGAGGCCTCATATAAGCATGCTGAGTATAGACTTGTGATTTATCTGCAATCCTGCACATCATGAGAATTTGTTCAGCGTGATACATAATCACTGAAAACTAAAGTTACTCTATACATGGACTAAAAAAATATGCCTTGTGGATTTTTTTTATCCCTAATGTATTTAAGTTCTTGAAATATTATAAGATGCAGTTGAACTATAGAAGCGAAGCTGGGACGATTTGCAGAAAGTAATGTGTTATATGAATTGTCAATCAAATTATTGTGTGACATTCGAAGTCACAAAAGAGAGTATTAGCTCGTGCAGAACACATTCACACTTCCTTAACATACTATCCTCCTAGTGAAAGGAATAGATAACGATATCTCTAGGTCACATTACATGACCAGATTCAGCTGTCAATTACTCAACTCAATCGAAGAAACCTAATGATATCAAAAGTATCAAACAGTTGGAAGAAAATGCACCAAGCAAAACAAGAGCTACAACATGCTTCCTACAAAAAAAATATGTACCATCTAGCAAGTGTATCAGCTGGCATCTCATATCCATATTTATGCCGAAATTCAGCAGCTTCATTTCTTGCTTGCTGAACCAACGTCCTTGCATCAGCTGAAAAGTAATACAGCAATAATGCCAGCACAATATATATATAAGAATTACCTAATATTTAATATATGTAATATAATGCATGAATACTTTCAAGGCAAAGTCAAAAAAAAGTCAATTGTGAAAAGCATATCCACTTAGAATCAACCCTAAGTAAAATATATTGAAAACAAGTAACCATTCTCATTATCAATTATCACACTAGTCACTAGCAAAGGAGAAGCAGCAACCAACGCCTCCTATTTTAGATGCATCTCCCTTGCTCCCAATAGAGAATGCAGGTTCAAAAACTTGTTAACGGCGGGAGGCTAAGGGTTCAACTATCAAAAAGAAAAAAAAAGGAGTACAAGCACTTTCTTCTCGAAGCAAAAGGTTGTCGGTGTTGAGTGTGGAAGTTTATATCCACTTTCAGATCAATCACATTAAAAACATTCATATCTATCTTAACAAATCACACCTTTTACTAGATTAAAACTAATAAGATAGTACTCGTACACACATTTTCATCAATCAGATTGGAATTCCTAATATTAACAAATAGTAAACAAAATCACTTCAACAAAAAAAATAATGTCCCAAAGTTTCAACTAAACAAACACAATAACAAGTTAAATATCTAACACGCGTATTAACAATGAGTCAATGACTAGTATCAGTACTAAAAGGCTAACCAGTAGTTCCGGTAGCTACCAAGCCAAGGTACTTAGTAACCGCGAAAAGATGAGTAATACTAGTCGGATCCAAAAGCTTGTCCTGCACTCGAAAAACCGCAATCAAATCATCCAACAGAACATCGCAACAAACTACATTTCAACGTCTCGTAAAAAAACAATAACTCACAGGAACTTTCTTCTGAGTAACAACACAAACAGAGTCTTTACCACGAACACCAATAGATGTTACTCCAGCAGCTTTCACAGCTTTAAACGCATATTCTGTTCAATTCATTTCACAATTTAAATATAATCAACAATTCAGCTCATATTAACGTTCGAGTTCAGTTTAACTAATTAAACAAACAGGCGAATTCGAGATTGGGGAAAATTTAAATTCAAATTTAAATTTAAATTCAGAAAATGAATAAAAACGTACCGACTTGGAAGAGACGGCCTTCAGGCGAGAAGATTGTGATGTGACGGTCGTAACCGCCTCCGCTACCGCGACTCATTTCGATCTGTTAATGTAATTGTGATTCGATTTGTGATAATTTTTAGGGTTTTTTCTGATTTAGAAAAGATTGAATTAGTAGCGTAAAGCAGTGTTACGGATTTCGGAAATCGGAATTATTCGATTGAGGTACTGATTTATGATTTATCGGACGATTTTTAAAAAATTGGATGATTTATCGGGAATCGGTCAAATCGGATCAATATTTTTGACCGATTTTTAAGCGATTTATCGGCGATTTTTGAAAAATCGACCGATTTCTATAACAGAGGTGTAAAGTATGTATTGAGTTTTCTTTGTTCCCAAGATACTGCGAATTAAAAAAGTTGCTTTATTAATAAGATTTCATGTTTCTTTTGATTAAGTGTTGGGATACTTTATTTATTTGATATATGCGAGAATCGGAACCGCTACTGTTTTAATGTGCGAAAGATTTTGTTGCGAACCATATTTTATTTTTATTTAATTTTTATTTTCATTTGTTTAATGCAAAAATTATTTACTATTTCAATACACCAAAATTTAATCAAAAGAATGTAAAAAAATAATATTTGTTTATTAAAAAAGCCAAATTATCGATGATTAGGAGAGCTGTTTGAAAATACCCATTTCAATGCGCAAACCACATATGCGTACTTCTACTTTTACATGTCAATATTTATCACCTTGTTTTTTCATCACATCAAGATTTAAGGTTTACGTGTTTATTAACTACAAGTTTAAAGAGTTTCTGCATTTGAAAGGAAAAACAATAAAGAAGATGTACGAAAGATTTGGTTGAGTGTGTATATATATTTGATTGGTTGTATGATAATTATATATGTAATCAATATTATCCCGATCTAATTTGTATATCTTTTATAATTTTAAATATTAGCTAATATCTCAATTAAGGTTGCGTATTACTTTATTACCCAAATTTGTATTGCGTATTAAGGCTTATCAAATCTCAAAATGCTTAATCAAATGAATATTTCCGGTTAAAACTTCAGAAAATCATTATTTTGATCATAAATTAGAAATTCGTTAATTACACCCTTCACCCAATTCGTTAATAACTCATCCTTTTAGTTATTTCTCCTAGGTCCGTAAATTTAAGTTGACAAATCCACTAGAAAGATGATCTTCGGTTATTACATTCGCATAACTCTACCCTCTAGGGTTCTAGCTCAAGACCCAAATATTTTATACATGAAACCGACAAACATTTCTATAATATAATGTGATCTAAAATCAAAGAAAATTAAATGACATACAATCAAGAAAACAACAATGCATACCTTCGAATAACCATTTTTTTAATTCCCAGCTACACTCTAGTGGATATGACTTCTTCGCAAAGAGTTTTCTGATCCAAACCAGATTAAAAAATTTGTAATCATGCAATATATTAATCTCTTTGGGAATCCACCGAAAACTCCATTTTGGTCAAATCTACTCAGTTTCTTGTCCGAATTTCACGAAATATGGTTGGGTTTAAATTATAATATCAATGTGGATTCATGTATGTTAAAATATCCATAATACATCAGGACCCAGTATTGGCGAAAAAACTGTGTACTAACCTCTTTAAGAATCCAACGAAAACTCCATTTCCGTCAAATCTACTCAGTTTCTCGTCCGAATTTCACGAAATATGGATGGGTCCAAATTATAATATCAATATGGATTTATGTATGTGAAAATATTCATAATACATCAGGACTCGGTATTGGAGAAAAAATTGTGTACGGGGAATCCACCGAAAACTCCATTTCCGTCAAATCTAATCATTATCTCGTCCGATTTTCACGAAATATGGCTCGTTTCAAATTAGAATATAAATATGGATTAAATTATGTGAAAATATCCATACTACATCCGGACTCGGTATTGGAGAAAAAACTGTGTAATAACCCCTTTTAGAAACCACCGAAAACTCCATTTCCGTCAAATCTACTCAATTTCTCGTCCGATTTTCATGAAATATGGCTCGGTTCAAATTAGAATATCAAAATGGATTAAAGTATGTGAAAAATCCATAATACATCCAGACTCAGTATTGGAGAAAAAACTGTGTACTAACCCCTTTGGTAATCCACCGAAAACTCCATTTCCGTCAAATCTACTCATTTTCCGGTCCGATTTTCACGAAATATGGCTCGGTTCAAATTAGAATATAAATGTGGATTAAAGTATGTGAAAATATCCATAATACATCCGGACTCGGTATTGGAGAAAAAACTGTGTAATAACCCCTTTTAGAATCCACCGAAAACTCCATTTCCGTCAAATCTACTCAGTTTCTTGTCCGATTTTCATGAAATATGGCTCGATTCAAATTAGAATATCAAAATGGATTAAAGTATGTGAAAATATTCATAATACATCTGGACTCGGTATTGGATAAAAAAACTGTGTACTAACCCCTTTGGGATTCCACCGAAAACTCCATTTTCGTCAAATCTACTCATTTTCTCGTCTGATTTTCATGAAATATGGCTCGGTTCAAATTAGAATATCAATATGGATTAAAGTATGTGAAAATATCCATAATACATCCGGACTCAGTATTGGAGAAAAAACTGTGTACTAATCCCTTTGAGAATCCACCGAAAACTCCATTTCCGTCAAATCTACTCAGTTTCTCGTCCGATTTTCACGAAATATAGCTCGGTTCAAATTAGAATATCAATATAGATGAAAGTATGTGAAAATATCTATAATACATCCGGACTCAGTATTGGAGAAAAAACTGTGTACTAACCCCTTTGTGAATCCACCGAAAACTCCATTTCCGTCAAATCTACTCAGTTTCTCGTCCGAATTTCACGAAATATGGATGGGTCCAAATTATAATATCAATATGGATTCATGTATGTGAAAATATTCATAATACATCAGGACTCGGTATTGGAGAAAAAATTGTGTACGGGGAATCCACCGAAAACTCCATTTCCGTAAAATCTACTCATTATCTCGTCCGATTTTCACGAAATATGGCTCGTTTCAAATTAGAATATAAATATGGATTAAATTATGTGAAAATATTCATACTACATCCGGACTCGGTATTGGAGAAAAAACTGTGTAATAACCCCTTTTAGAAACCACCGAAAACTCCATTTCCGTCAAATCTACTCAATTTCTCGTCCGATTTTCACGAAATATGGCTCGGTTAAAATTAGAATATCAAAATGGATTAAAGTATGTGAAAAATCCATAATACATCCAGACTCAGTATTGGAGAAAAAACTGTGTACTAACCCCTTTGGGAATCCACCGAAAACTCCATTTCCGTCAAATCTACTCATTTTCCGGTCCGATTTTCACGAAATATGGCTCGGTTCAAATTAGAATATAAATGTGGATTAAAGTATGTGAAAATATCCATAATACATCCGGACTCGGTATTGGAGAAAAAACTGTGTAATAACCCCTTTTCGAATCCACCGAAAACTCCATTTCCGTCAAATCTACTCAGTTTCTTGTCTGATTTTCATGAAATATGGCTCGATTCAAATTAGAATATCAAAATGGATTAAAGTATGTGAAAATATTCATAATACATCTGGACTCGGTATTGGATAAAAAAACTGTGTACTAACCCCTTTGGGATTCCACCGAAAACTCCATTTTCGTCAAATCTACTCATTTTCTCGTCTGATTTTCATGAAATATGGCTCGGTTTAAATTAGAATATCAATATGGATTAAAGTATGTGAAAATATCCATAATACATCCGGACTCAGTATTGAAGAAAAAACTGTGTACTAATCCCTTTGAGAATCCACCGAAAACTCCATTTCCGTCAAATCTACTCAGTTTCTCGTCCGATTTTCACGAAATATGGCTCAGTTCAAATTAGAATATCAATATGGATTAAAGTATGTGAAAATATCCATAATACATCCGGACTCAGTATTGGAGAAAAAACTGTGTACAAACCCCTTTGTGAATCCACCGAAAACTCCATTTCCGTCAAATCTACTCAGTTTCTCGTCCGAATTTCACGAAATATGGATGGGTCCAAATTATAATATCAATATGGATTCATGTATGTGAAAATATTCATAATACATCAGGACTCGGTATTGGAGAAAAAATTGTGTACGGGGAATCCACCGAAAACTCCATTTCCGTAAAATCTACTCATTATCTCGTCCGATTTTCACGAAATATGGCTCGTTTCAAATTAGAATATAAATATGGATTAAATTATGTGAAAATATCCATACTACATCCGGACTCGGTATTGGAGAAAAAACTGTGTAATAACCCCTTTTAGAAACCACCGAAAACTCCATTTCCGTCAAATCTACTCAATTTCTCGTCCGATTTTCACGAAATATGGCTCGGTTAAAATTATAATATCAAAATGGATTAAAGTATGTGAAAAATCCATAATACATCCAGACTCAGTATTGGAGAAAAAACTGTGTACTAACCCCTTTGGGAATCCACCGAAAACTCCATTTCCGTCAAATCTACTCATTTTCCGGTCCGATTTTCACGAAATATGGCTCGGTTCAAATTAGAATATAAATGTGGATTAAAGTATGTGAAAATATCCATAATACATCCGGACTCGGTATTGGAGAAAAAACTGTGTAATAACCCCTTTTCGAATCCACCGAAAACTCCATTTCCGTCAAATCTACTCAGTTTCTTGTCCGATTTTCATGAAATATGGCTCGATTCAAATTAGAATATCAAAATGGATTAAAGTATGTGAAAATATTCATAATACATCTGGACTCGGTATTGGATAAAAAAACTGTGTACTAACCCCTTCGGGATTCCACCGAAAACTCCATTTTCGTCAAATCTACTCATTTTCTCGTCTGATTTTCATGAAATATGGCTCGGTTTAAATTAGAATATCAATATGGATTAAAGTATGTGAAAATATCCATAATACATCCGGACTCAGTATTGGAGAAAAAACTGTGTACTAACCCCTTTGTGAATCCACCGAAAACTCCATTTCCGTCAAATCTACTCAGTTTCTCGTCCGAATTTTACGAAATATGGATGGTCCAAATTATAATATCAATATGGATTCATGTATGTGAAAATATTCATAATATATCAGGACTCGGTATTGGAGAAAAAATTGTGTACGGGGAATCCACCGAAAACTCCAGTTCCGTCAAATCTACTCATTATCTCGTCCGATTTTCACGAAATATGGCTCGTTTCAAATTAGAATATAAATATGGATTAAATTATGTGAAAATATCCATACTACATTCGGACTCGGTATTGGAGAAAAAACTGTGTAATAACCCATTTTAGAATCCACCGAAAACTCCATTTCCGTCAAATCTACTCAATTTCTCGTCCGATTTTCACGAAATATGGCTCGGTTCAAATTAGAATATCAAAATGGATTAAAGTATGTGAAACTATCCATAATACATCCGGACTCGGTATTGGAGAAAAAACTGTGTAATAACCCCTTTTCGAATCCACCGAAAACTCCATTTCCGTCAAATCTACTCAGTTTCTTGTCCGATTTTCATGAAATATGGCTCGATTCAAATTAGAATATCAAAATGGATTAAAGTATGTGAAAATATTCATAATACATCTGGACTCGGTATTGGATAAAAAAACTGTGTACTAACCCCTTTGGGATTCCACCGAAAACTCCATTTTCGTCAAATCTACTCATTTTCTCGTCTGATTTTCATGAAATATGGCTCGGTTCAAATTAGAATATCAATATGGATTAAAGTATGTGAAAATATCCATAATACATCCGGACTCAGTATTGGAGAAAAAACTGTGTACTAATCCCTTCGAGAATCCATCGAAAACTCCATTTCCGTCAAATCTACTCAGTTTCTCGTCCGATTTTCACGAAATATGGCTCGGTTCAAATTAGAATATCAATATGGATTAAAGTATGTGAAAATATCCATAATACATCCGGACTCAGTATTGGAGAAAAAACTGTGTACTAACCCCTTTGTGAATCCACCGAAAACTCCATTTCCGTCAAATCTACTCAGTTTCTCGTCCGAATTTCACGAAATATGGATGGGTCCAAATTATAATATCAATATGGATTCATGTATGTGAAAATATTCATAATACATCAGGACTCGGTATTGGAGAAAAAATTGTGTACGGGGAATCCACCGAAAACTCCATTTCCGTCAAATCTACTCATTATCTCGTCTGATTTTCACGAAATATGGCTCGTTTCAAATTAGAATATAAATATGGATTAAATTATGTGAAAATATCCATACTACATCCGGACTCGGTATTGGAGAATAAACTGTGTAATAACCCCTTTTAGAAACCACCGAAAACTCCATTTCCGTCAAATCTACTCAATTTCTCGTCTGATTTTCACGAAATATGGCTCGGTTCAAATTAGAATATCAAAATGGATTAAAGTATGTGAAAATATTCATAATACATCCAGACTCGGTATTGGAGAAAAAACTGTGTAATAACCCCTTTTAGAATCCACCAAAAACTCCATTTCTGTCAAATGTACTCAGTTTCTCGTCTGATTTTTACGAAATATGGCTCGGTTCAAATTAGAATATCAAAATGGATTAAAGTATGTGAAAACATCCATAATACATCCGGACTCGGTATTGGAGAAAAAACTGTGTAGTAACCCTGTTAGGAATGTATGTGCATTAGTTTGATGATATGTTTAACAAAATACTTAAGTAGAAATTTAGTGTCTGTAGCCTCAACGGATAAGACCACTTTGGCTATCCGTTGATGGTGTAGCTTTACTTAGAAATAAGTCTAGTGTTGTAGCATATTTCAGTCTCTGTATTTAAAATGTAATTCTTGGAAGTTGAGAGAAACTATGAGTCATGTTGACTACTAGATGATATGCAGATAGGAAGGCCAATTGTAAATACTTCATGCCTTGTAATTTTGTATAAGTGAAGTGGTATCAACGGATGACTTAAAGACCTTCAACGGATAAGAAGCTAAGCTTCAACGGATGTCTCTGAAGCTTCAACGGATAAAGTCATCAACGGATAACATCCTTCAACGGATGAGTGCATCAACGGATGAAAGCTTCAACGGATAACATCCTTCAACGGATATGTGCATCAACGGATGAAAGCTTCAACGGATGTTCTGATGATTAGCCGTTGATAAGGGGTAGTTGTACGTACAAACAGAGGCACATGGGTTGATAGAGACAACTGAGATGTGGTAGCCGAATTTCAGGAACAACAGAAAAAGCAGCCGTTCTTCTTTAGTACAAAGATGCAATAGTCAACAAAGTACTGGAGTGAACAGGAAAAGAAGCAAGTGAAGAACTTATTTTATTACTGTATTTTATATTGTTCTTAACTTGTACACTTGGTAATATATAAACCAAGCAGAAGCTAGTAATTAGATGAGAGATTTTCCAGAGCTGTTTAGAAAAATATTGAGAGAAAATTCATCTAGTTTGTACTAGGATGCAGCTGTGATCAACATTGTTTAATCACAGATTTTCTATAATACCATCTCTGGTGGAACAACGAATCCACCAGAAAAGTTTTTAAGTTCTGTTGTGTTCTTTACATTTGTGCTTGAATTTATATCTGTCTGTATTAGCTTAAAGCAATTCACACACTTGTTCTTCTTGAACACACAACTTTCATAAACTGCTCAAAACTTGAAAAAGTTTTGAGATTTACATTCAACCCCCCCCCCCTTCTGTAAATCTCATTGTTAGTCCACTAGGAATAACAATTGGTATCAGAGCAGGCTCTTGACATACAAAGAGTTTAAAGATCTTGGAATCTAATAAAGATGAGTAAGAAGGATATTGGAGTAAAGATCCCAGTTCTTGACAAAGACAGTTATCACCATTGGAAGGTGAAAATGCACCTTCATCTACTCTCCCAAGATGAAGGTTATGTAAACTGCATTGAGAATGGTCCTCACATTCCCCACAAAGTAGCAACAGTTGCTACAGCCACAGTTGCTGTTGGTCAATCCATTCCAAAACCTAGAGCAGAATGGACAATGGAAGACACAGAAAGAAGTCCACAA